>NC_068355.1:36871978-37176978 GCF_020536995.1 Dreissena polymorpha | reverse complement strand
GCGCACCCACGCAAACACGCATACACCCATTAGAAGTACTGGTTATGGAAATAAAAATATCGTAAACACTTTCTTACCAGGACAAGGTTGTATATTGCAGCTCTGTGTCTCAGAGCTCTTTCCGAGGACACTGCAATCGCTACCCCCGTTCTGGGGGCGTGGCTCGTTACAATAACGGGAACGATATCTGACTCCTCCTTCGCACGTGGCCGAGCAATCGAACCACTGCAGCCAGTTAGAGTAGCCGCCATCGACTGGTGAAGATCAGAATACATACTAAATCAAAATACAACGCAAAGTCTTAAATCATGAAATGCTTTATCAGTTTGCAATGTAATGCTTTTTGCTTGAGTTGGATATGTTTTTGAATGAAAACATTTTCAAAAGGTTATTCAAGTTATTTACCCATTTCTAGATTAAAAGGTAGGCTTGTAGCGGATGCGGTAAATGAAATAACCATCGAATCCCCTTAATTCGTGATTATCCTTGATTCGCGGATTTAAATTTTGTCACGTGTTCGGTATCGAGATTTTTCTCCTCGCCTGCGATTCGTTGAAAAATTTAGATTGTTTTGTTTTTCAATTGGAACGATTGAACAATTAAAATAATTAAGCCTAAACACCATATTTTCTTTACACCAATTATATCCGACAATTGAATGTCTAATATTTATTAAAACAAGAAATGTGTTTGTCAGAAACACTATGTCCCCTTCTGCGCCGCTTTGACTTTTTTTACCTTTGACCTTGAAGGATGACCTTGACCTTCCACCACTCAAAATGTGCAGCTCCATGAGATACACATGCATGCCAAATATGAAGTTGCTACCTTCAATATTGCAAAAGTTATGGCGAATGTTAAAGTTTGACCAAACCAGCAGACAGACCAACGTACAGACCAACAGACAGGGCAAAAAACAATATGTCCCCCACTATAGTGGTGGGGGATATAAAAATACGACATCATGACTTTTTTGTCGTCTGCTGTTGTAGTAAGACTTTCACAAGGAACTTTTTCGCTTCGAGCTTGAGCTATATTTTATAGTGCATTTCTAAGATCTAGTCGGAGGAAGTATAGGCTTTATTCACCATCTCACCCACTGCCATTATAAATGCTTACAAAGCTTTTCAGAAGAGAATGAGCCCGTCCTTAGAGCCTCAAAATTATATAGAATGCCTGAACATACATTGCGTGTAAGGGTCTTGATAAAATCCACTCAGACACAGTAGTTATGTGATCTGCTCCAATATTCTCACAACTGGAAGAGGCAAACTTCGTTAAACATTTTCAAACCAATGCCAACTACGGGTATTCCTATACATGTCAGGAATGAAGTGAAGTAGCAACGGAGTATGTTGTTAGCATTGGATAGAAAAACCCTAACCAGACATTCTCATTTTAATTGTAAGAAGGTTTCAGAAGCCTGAACTGAAGAAAATTAATGATGCCAGGTCTTCAGAGTTTGCCCGAACAAAAATGACAAAAGAACCGGTTGTTATTGATTATTTTGGTAATCTTGAAACAGGCAAAACGCACAATCCTTTTGAGATTTAGTGTTTAACTTGGTTGAAAACGGCAATACTTGTTAACACATAACACTCAGTATTATTTCAAGAGATGACTATTGTCCACCTGCACTGACCTCATGTAACAGCTAAACTGTGACGCTCATTGGTTGTGGCAGTGATGTGGGCTAGGCTTTACCAACATATTTTATGTTCCCTTTGTTCACACCATAGCGGGTGTCTGGTTCAACAACATTAATCTTCACCAAATGGGCCCAGAAATTGAAGACCTTGTCAGCACTGGACTCATTTAAGCTTCTTTATCCCAATCAGAGTGTCAGGAGACCGTAGAAATTCTTCTCTCCATATTGCATAGAAGAGTATTGAGATATAAATGGAAGTAACGCTATTCATTTGTAAAAATTCTATTGACAAGACAAGACAAGACAATTTATTTTGTAAATAAAGGCCACCGGCCCAAAATACAATATACAGACATGTCATATTTTATATGCATGAGTTGTGAATAGTTTTATGTTTAAACTTTTCGCATTAACATATATATATAAATAATACAATTTTCTTCAATGTCAGATCATTTTTTGTTTTCATCAGATTAATAAAATCTATTTCTTCTCTGTTTCCTGTATACCAAGAAAAAAGGTGAATGTTACGTTCTTCGTGAAATTTAGAACAATAAAAAAATACATGAAATTCGTTTTCAATGACACGTGTGTTTTCTACATTTAGACAATGTATACAATATCGAAGACCATGCTCTAAACCAAGATGTCGTCCAGTTTCAATAAGAAACTTGTGTTTGGAACATCTGAACTCAATGGTATTTTAAGCGAAAGATATTTTTCTGGTTCAAGCAATGATTTATACATTCTATATGTTTCACATCTAGACGAGTCGAATAAACTCCCTGACCATTTTTGCGTGTTACAACAAATAAGGCGATCTTTAAACACTTGTAAAAAGACATCAACATTGCCTACACCAAATCCATAAATAAATAACAGATTTTTAACAGAAGTAGCCCAATTTGTCCTTCCGATTTCATCCTGGCCTTTTAACATATAATAACAATTTTTTGGATATCTATGCAATGGCATGTGAATAAGTTTACACCAGTATTAAACACACTTGAAATGATATTCTACACATAATTCTAATCTACCAACCTCTCCTAGGGCCATGGAATTGTTTGTTGACCTATTCAAACCAATAAAATCTTTGCAAAATTGAGTCTGGACTTGTTCTATATTTTCAGAAAGGGTATGACCCCAAATTTCAGCCCCGTATAAAAGGATCAGCTTAGCCATTGAATCAAAAAGTTTAAAATACTCTTGAATGTCAAATTTTCCAAAATAGCCTTGGTAACTTTTAATGGTATTAATAGATTTTTTAGCCTGCATTGCCAACTATTGTTATTTCGTGTTTTGGTTTTTTTGTCTATTTCGCATTTGCACCAAAAACTAATTTCAACTGTTTACAAAAAGTTAGAATATTATAATTGCTCTACCTTGCCGGTCATTTGTGTATGACGTCATACCCGCGAATCAAGGGTAGCAAAACAAAATGGCTGACTATTTACAATAATGTCAACAATAGTGACATTATAGAAATTAAAATCATTGTCTGATATATTGATTTAAACAGGCAAGTATTTGTTAGCGCTGTTATTTATTTGTTATAATTTTAATATTGGCACGAACCGTTTGGGTCGCAAATATACGGTAATCTCATTTGAATAATAAATAATATTATAATATGTTATAGGCTTCACAAAAGCTTTAAGTGACTTTGCAACTCACCGGGACAAGGTCCTGTGCCATGGCAGTTCCTCATGTCTCCTACACCGCCAGTGCAATTTTGTCCACCGTTGTCAGGAGTTGGACTGTCACATGATCTGTTACGATACTGCATACCCGTCGCTTGACACGTGGCGGAGCAGATAGACCAGTTACTCCACGTGGACCAACCACCAGCAACTTAAGAGAAAAGATCAAACAATGTCCATAGTATGTCAGAAACTTCAAGAAAGCTCAAGTGCTGTATATATTTTCCGTGTAAATGTTCTACTAGTCAGATACAGTGACTTTGCAACTCACCGGGACAGGCACCTAATCCATTGCAGTTGTGTGTTTCTCCTACATCGCCAGTACAGTTCTGTCCACCGATGTCAGGAGGTGGATTGTCACATGACCTGTTACGGTACTGCAGACCCGGCGCCTGACACGTGGCAGAGCAGCTCGACCAGTCACTCCACGTGGACCAACCACCAGCAACTTTAAGAGAAAACGTACTTTCGTTATTTAATAATTGAAATTTAAGAATTTAAGTGTATATTCGGGTAAAGCTTGAACATTAATATCTTTTAGTTTTACAAAAAATGTTCTGATATCTGTGATTCTGTAATTAAATATTGTCAATACGCAAACAAAGATTGAAACGTGTTTACGTCAATTTCCTTCAAACTGTTAATTTATGAATGATTTTGTATGGGTGCGCGTTGGTTTTCATAGGTTGAAAAGTCGATTTGTCTTAAAAAAATTGTCTGTGAAAAAGTAGGTAGTAAATGTGTAAACATTCTAGTTAATAGTTAATCACGCCGTTATAAGTGTATGCCGCCAGAAGCGAAATGAAAATTTAAAGAGTAATAGATGTAGCATTACCTGTTTTAAGGACTGTTCAGTGTGTTTATTCAGTGGCAGATGAGCTTTGTTGAAATATTCATATCAACAAAATCAAATACCTAAAGTCAAAGTATACAAAGCAATGGACTTCACCGAGTTACTTTAGTTTTAATCACACTGGACTCAGATACTTACATGGCATTGAAGTCGTTAAGATAAAGATTCTAATCGAATTTCATTAATATTCATTTATATGGTAGGCTGCTACATTGGTAAGATGCTTTTTCAAAGAATTTACGTGGCGCCATCAACACAAAGTCGAATATTATGTCAGTATTGTCAAGATAAACGATATGACCAAGTTTCATCAAGACTGAGTAACAAATGTTGATTCGTGTAAGATTTCAAGATCTTAAATTTAACCTGACTACCTTAGTTTTACACAAACGCAATTAAGATTTAAATTTGATATGTATATTGCAAAAAAACATTTATTAACAATGTTAATGAATATTGAGTCATTAATGAGGCTGCAATGTTTAAAAAAAAATATTCAAATAGTGTTTTATACTGACGCACATCTCGCGCACATGAAAAACCGCTCTTTAATAAATTATTGTAATGATTCGATTGGTGTATTATACAAGGCTCGCTATGTAACTGGATTATGTGTATCAATTAAAGGTGTTCATAATCTTTTATTGAAGACAGTTCTTAACTTAACATAGCCCATTTTAATTAACTGATTATGTAATTTACGCATCAAACCATACCCGGACAAGGTATCGAGATACTGCAATTCTGAAACGCGCTGTCATCTGAACCACAATCTTTTCCTCCATATGCTTGTGGTGGGTTAGTACAGTTCCGGTTTCGAGATTGAGTTCCATTCTCGCAGCTTACAGAGCAAGTTGACCACACTGACCAGTCAGTCCACTTTCCATCAACTATTAATATCAAACAATGTCGACGCATTTAATAGCTTGTATGTCTTAGTATTAAAATATGTTTGCATACAGAAATACATATCGATTTTTGTTAACATTTATATGGCTGTCTCTTAACTGAACAATTTTTTAAATAGAGTTAGCTTATGGATATGTTTCCCTTTAGCTAATCATTATTCATCATAAACGAAAAAAGTGTAATACATACCTGGACAGTTAGTGTTGCTTGTTCGGTTGCACATACTTAGTTCGAATTCAGAACCGTTGCAATACTGTCCGCCAGTCAAGGGAGGCGGACTGTCACATTTGCGATATCGCGGACGAAATCCGCTACAGTAGCAGACTGACCAGCCCTCCCAAGCTCCCCAGCTACCGTCAACTAAGAAAAACACATAAATAAGTAACTTTTTAATTGTTTCATTTCCACACAACATGGTAGTGCATTTGTTTCTAAAACAATGCGCTTCTGTTGAATGTTTTTTTTTATACTAAAAGCGTTCTTTTAACTACGTTAATATTAATATCTTTTTTTTTCAAAACCTGAGCGAACTTGTAACTAGATGGCTCACATTTGTTATGATTTCTTACAAGAATATAAGTCCATATAAATCATTTGACCGCTCATACGTGGCAAGTTTCTACCCCAGAGGCATGATTTGAACACACTCAGTAGTGGGTCACTAAGCAATATTATGCTTTAAATATTAAAGCCATGCCCGTTGCGGTTTTGGAGAAGATTTGTTAATTATATATTTTGTATGTATTTTATCTCTTGTAACATACTTTTGTAATTGATTGGAACGATTTGAGAAAATTTGGAAGAGGGTCACACAAGGATAATTTCTGTGAAGATTCTTCCAAATCGGCCAAGGGGTTAAGGTGAAGTAGTTGAAAGAAAACAGTTTACGCATGCAACTAACGCACTTCAAGCTCTGACGGACAACTGACAACACAGTATCCTAAAAGCTCACTCTGAATACTGCTCTGGTAAGCTAAACATTGAGAAAAGATCAAAAGCATTCCCAAAATGTTCTTAGTCTCGATTCAATCCTTTTCGATCACTTACAATTCCAGTCTTTAAGCTGTGAAAATTTGCGCGCAATCCACCAATTAGTTAACAATGAGTTGAGAGCACACACGTTTGTGGATTATATACTCTACAAGTATAATGAACTAAATGACAAAGGGAGATAATTCTGCCAAAACTGATCACAACACATGCCTTCATGTAAATCATAAAACCGTTTGTATAAGTCAGCTTTGATAGTTTAAGTGAAATTTGTGAGGCACTTAAAGGGGACCTTTGGGAACTCTTCATTTATATTCAATAGTGGAAAAACACACAGGGACATACTTGCGTCATACTATTTGTAGCCAAAGTTCTCTTTATATGAACACCTACGCATTATAAGCATTCAGCTCTTATTGTTGGCATGAAATCCACCCGGTCGGTTAATATAGAAGTTGAGAGAACAACTTTGGGACGTACGTTCCCACGTACAAATGCAATGCTGAATGCCTTCACTTTGTGGAGGTCTAGGGCAAGGGTCTGTTGATACATAAGGCATACGATTTAAACACACTTTGCAGAGAACGAATGTTTGTAAAGTATTACATGCCTGAACAATTGCTTGTCTTGTTGCACACTCCCACTTCGTATCGGCTATCCTGACAATCCTGTCCACCGTTTGTGGGAGGCGGGCTGTCACAATTTCGAAATCGTCCACGTAAGCCGTTACATTTGCAGACAGTCCAGCCCTCCCAGGCTCCCCAGGCGCCATTAACTAAAAGGAACACACAACTATAAATCGCTTATTATTCTTTGTATTCCTACATCACATTTTAGTGTATTCATACAACATGTTGTTGATGTGCAATGTTTTCTGTGTGTAGTATTTTTAACAAAAAATAAAAACGTACTATTATCAAGGTAGATATTTATACCAAATGATTTAGTTAAAAGGGCGAAGATGGCCTTAGAAACCTAACATGTTGAATGATATCTGGCGAGTTATTAAGTATTCAATAACCACAATATGGCCGATTTTGCTCCTCATAAGTATAATTCGAAGCAACATGTTAATTGACAGAAATATACAAATTATATATTTAAATTAATTCAATACCATATTAAACAATGTAACAAGAGGTCGTGGTAAACGTCGCCCACCAGGCAAATCAATGAAACCAATGTCGTATACAACTCTTATTACATGTCACATGTATACTTTTTTCCGCTGTGAATTGTTGTTTCAGATAATAAAGTTCAGTTAGTGTATGTTCATATATGTTTATATACGAGCATAGATGTGTCACAGACACGACACAGGTCACATTTGTTCACGTACTTTTACTGGTCACAATTCTTTCCTTTCGATAACCTAAAATTGAGGTCCGTCCGCTGTGAAATGTTGCGCGCAAGTCATCGAGCAGTAAAAGAGGAGTTTAGAACACACACGTTTGTTGACTTTATATTATATTATTTGAAAACAAAATACAAAAAAAAATAGGGACATAATTCTCAAGAATCTGATCACAGTAAAAATCCTTAGAATCATGTTCACATGCATATTATTCAGTTGTGAATGTTTGAGCGAAATCTGCTGGGCTATTAATGGCGAATATTGATAACTTGTCATGTTTGTTCTTTAGTAGAAAAACTGGAGAAAAAAAAACAACAACAACAGGGCAATAAGTCTGCTAAAATCAAGTAGTAGTCAAAATTCCTTCCTTAACCACCACCTATATTATGTTAACTTAGGTCTTATCGTTCGAGAGAAATCCATTCCCCGGGTACAGGCGTATGTAGTTTTGTGTACGAACCTAGGAATGTCGGCAACCACCGACAATGGCAATGCTTAGTGCCTGGTGGCACTGTTTACCACTATGTGGGTTCATAAAAATGGGGCGCACAGGGCGTGGTCTGTTTTGACATTAGGGGAATTATTTGTGTACAAGACAAAAACTTGTATCTAATTACCAAATAGCAAACTTCTGGGATTTTTGTGTCAAGAAGTCTATATGAATCAACGGTAACCTGTGTTCTGACCTGTGTTGATAAAAGGGTGACGATTTGAAAACTATTGAGATCACGAATATCTAACGTCCCATTGCTAGTAAAGTTTTGACTGAAAGTAAAGAAAACCCACATCGCTGTAACATATACTAAAGCATCGACAACCAATGCAGCATTTGTACTTTTGCTCTCCAAGTCTTATCTTCAAGATATCCAACAATTACACGTTTTTAGTTTGAGGCAGCACGAAATATTAACGGGAAGACAAGTACGTATCATATCATCAGTTTGGTGTGGTCAGGGGTGCATTGTGATATTATTAGATTATTTTAAATATAGATAATGTACTTCCTTTTCTTTGGTTTCACAGCAGGTGTTTCAATGTTTACAATTACTTTTATTATATTTGTTTACCTTCATTATGCAACAGAGCGCCTATCTATATCAGTTTTGAAAGATGATCAGCCAATAATAATCAAAAGAAATGGGTGCAGTTTCATGACCAACTGATAAGCAGATGCGAAAAAATGAGATCAATGAGTTCTGACAAGGCATACCGAACAAAATGTGATCCCTAAAGCTTACACTAAGCACGTTGTGAGTAGGTGAGATAAACAGGGTTTCATACTTGGACAATCATTGAGATAGCAATCTTTTTCTTCGAATTCAGCACCAGTACAGTTTTGGATTTTGCAATACCGTATTCTGAAAAGACCACAACGACATTTGGATGAACACATGCATACATTAATCATAGCAGACACTTAAAAAGAACATAAATGTATCTGTATATTTCAACTTACTTGTTAAACTAACAAGGTCAGGAGCGAAAGGCATAATACATGTATTATAAAGATGAAATTACCCACATGCATATCAAAACAAGAAAAAATATGCCAAACATACTGGGTAAAATTCTGATATTTTGTCGCGCGCATCATCATCAAACGATGTCGTAATGAACATAATAGCATGACGTCGCGATCAAAATGTCAGTATAGGCAATAACATACAGAAGAGCTGGGCAAGATGCCTAATATTTTGTTTGTTCACTACACTTTTCTATCAAACCAGTACTGCGTTAATTCAGTTTCAACTGAAGTAATTACGCAATATATGACGTAGGCGTATGAAGTATTTATAATAGTGACGAAACAAACCAGGTTCAGCTAGAATGTGACGAGTTTCGGGACAACGATTGACACGTTGCTGCTTGTTTACCAGGGTGCAGGATCACGTGACTTTGTTGGATTTACATTGAACGTTAACGGATGTAAACACATCCGTTTGTAATGTGTGTTTTTTCCAAATAACTTTGTTAAACTAGTGCACAAATACAGTTGTTTATGTTGCTTTTTGCATTGTGAAATACATCAGAATTACTTTATTTAATAAGCCTGTGTTATTGGCCAAAAGTTCGATGTGTAACGCATTCATGTACACCATTATGCTGCACGCAACGTGAAATTTTTGCACCGATTTCAGACGTATTCAATTATTAATTGTTAAATCTTAAGATATCAGAACAAACTGCATGAAACACTTGTATTCACTGTCAATTTTGGCTAACGTATGTCAATTACTTTAGATATTTGCCAAAATAAAGCTCTTAACAGTGTGATTTCATAATGTCTAGCCCGTGGGTAAATCCCTATATGTATATATATGTATGTATATATATATATATATATATATATATATATATATATATATATATATATATATATATATATATATATATATATATATATATATATATATATATATATATTAACGATTCTGGAGTGCGTGTTCGTCGTAGCTTTTTATAAACTTGAAAAGGAATAAAAATACTTTTCCAGACCAATTTAAATTATATTAAGTATTTAAGGTCATTGGCAGTTGGGACGCAAAACGAGTATCTAATTACGGTGTGAGTAGAAGATTATTTGGCATAACTTTATCACAAATATGTTTTATTCTCGATAAGATTAATGGTTACTAAACAAAAACAGCAGTATGATCGGACAAAATAATTATGTTATACACGTTAGTATGTCGGAGATTCTGCATATTGTTTTTCCAATTGCATTCCTTTAAGCACATGTTAACCTTATTCTTACAGAAATCTTTTTTATTATTAAATCATTTTCCCTATGAGTAAGTACGTGCTGACAGCCAGGTACAAGTCAATTTAGTCATTAACACAGTCGGTCGTTATTGCTGAAATGTCATTCTTTCCATGAATGACTATACAAGTCAGGCTGCGGCCCGATAAATGATTTAGACTATTTAGGAACTAAACTGACATATTGTTTGCATTTAAAATGTTACTTTTTATAATGGGTATAAATGGATTATTATTTTACCTATGTTTGTACGATTATTTGATCTAATTATAAGTCAGTAGTATGAAATGTTTACTCGAACCTCAAAATTTGGGATTTTTTTTGACATCCAAATAATGGACTTTATGTATAAAAAAAACATAAGCAGCAGAACATACATAAAGTTACACCAAATAACTTAAAACGTAAAGTTGTCTTTAAAAGATATTAACACATCCAAATCTGCGATGTGTACATGCCGGTCGACTGCCCTGTGTACGTTAGCTTAACGTCTCAATAAAAGTGAACTTTGTCAAAGATGGAATGGATCATTACGACAGTTATTGGATGGTTGGTTAAGTTTTAGTTTTGGGATTTCGGCTTTGTTTTTTTTTCTTTGTGATTGAAGGGTGTTTGATACTTTCTTAAAGGCTCTATAAAGGTGAAGATACGTAATAATTTACAGATTTTTAAATATTTTTTTCATATTTTATTTATGAAGGTTATCAAAAAACATAATATATATATATATATATATATGCTATTGGACATAACAATAAAAAAATAAGCAATACAACTTGTTTTGAGCTCAAAATAAAGTGTCCTCAAAGTAAATTGTGTTTACAAACAATCAGTTTATTTACATCGCTGTTTACTCGCGAAAGAGAAAGTGAAAGTGACTCAGGTCACCAAAAATATAACGATGACTTTTAATGTTTTCCGGTATCACTCACAAAGTAGGTCTTTTCTAAATGGTTAAAACGTTTGTAGTGATCTAATAAGTTACTTTCTGCTGGTAAAAAGTTGTTAAAATAGAATTAAAATTGAATTTTCTTTCGGCTATTTTAGCATATGTCAACGCTCTGAGGCTAAACATCACGTTAGTTGCAAAAATGTAAACATTGCTTCCAATTATGAAACGGGTTTATCTTCCATAATTCTTGACAACGTTGTACCTAAGCTGTATTATTAGCAGTTTTTATGCAAGAGTAACTGAAATCCGGTACACATTAGACCAGTGGATATGCATAATAATTGGATTTGTGACCTTTATAGAGCCTTTTAATAGTAAACACTGCCATCCATATCAAATTGTTTATAAACGGATAGCCCCCTTTCAAGATTTGGTCATATATTAAGACAAATGTCTAACTAGATCACATTGTTAATGATATACTGAAATATTTCTCCAGGCAATTAAGGATTTTTTTCAATTTTCACACAATCTCACTTACATGAGACTAGGTGTCACAAAATAACTATATGACTATATTTAAGACTAACGTCATACTTAAAGGTAAAAGGTTGAGAATTTACTTGTTCACATAGTTTTTGTCGTCCAATCTGTCACTTTTCCAATCAGGGACAAATATCTAAATAATTTGGCACGTATATTTGGTGTCAGGTAAAATATACAAAACACAATTGCCAAAATGCTACATGCTGTTAGATTTTTAAAATAATGAAAAGAGCTAAGCTATGTCAGTAAAGGTGTTTCGCAAAATAAAACGATAGCTACATTTAATGTCAGATCAAGCTGAAATTTATTCATGCTCTTATACTTATGAATACATAAAAATGATTTTAAATCTTCACATCAGAAAATTACATGAAACGATGTTTGTTACACATGTCTTATTCTAATTAGTCACGTCAAAGCTAAACTATGTCTTTTCAGATGTTCATCTTTTTGCATTTTAGCACATGCTGGTCCTTTTTTTAAAGAGTTATATTTAAACTTAAAACTTGTTGTTCCAAAGGAGTTATGAGGTTTTGATAACCTTCAGTGGTAGTTTTCACTTTGAGTGAAACTATTAATACAAAGCTGCTATTATTATAAAAACACACTTGACATTCAATTCGACCGTGTTTACATACAATGGGTGTTTCTGATTTTGTTGAAAGAAAGTCAAAACAACTACTTATTTAAGTCTAACAATAATGCATTTTAAAAATATGGCGTTACATACAAGATGTAACATACAGGATGCAGTTTAAATACAGTTTTAATGATTTGGCAATTAATAAATAATTTCATTTTTCAAAGAATCAAACAATTCTCTTAACGTATTATTTTCAAAGGATTGGTAAATATGTTGTCAATTATTATTTTTAAGCCTCACTGAGTTAAATACAAGAACATATCAATGTTTAATTTTCAAAAGGTTTTATGAGGCTGTTTCATTAACAAAAGAGAAATTTTCCCTCTAAGCGATATGACACTAACTTAGATTTGCATTTATATCTAAATATTTTGCTGAATGATTCTCGACTATTGTTAAGATTATGTAGCCAGTTGACAGTTCTTTTACCTTAACCATTTGCTGAATTTGTGAGTGACACACTTTGAACAAGTCGATGACTGCTAAATATTCCATTTAAAAATCAAAAGGTATTTGAATACAACGTTGTTTTGAATTTATCTTAAAAATGAGTTAAACATATATCATGTATGTTTGTTCATTCACCAAAATAAAATAACTAAGAAAGTCAAGGGGATGGGGAGTTTATTCCCTATTGGTTTGGTTAAAAATTAATAAAAATGACATGTTTATTTTGGAAAAAATATGTCTACAATAGGGGAAACCATTTCAGTACCATAAGCGAGTGTCCTATAATCTTGTAAAGATTTTCATGCAAGTAACACGTGTTTGACATGCATATCCTTTGGGACTATGGTTACATCGCGCATGAAGTCTTACTTTTGTACATTGTAATATCAATAAGAACAAATATGAAGTCATGTTATTTTATATTTAAGTCGTTTTGATGCTGTGTTTTTCTCTCTGAAGAGTTTCCAGAAAAAGTCAATCTTTTTGGTATCCAAACCAATACCATTTTACTACTTTTACGTCTTATATATATTATCTAAAAACACGAATACAAAACAACAGATGAGCAATTAAATAATAACATGGTACACTTTTAAATTTGCCTTACATTTAAGAAAACAAATGGCAAAATAACTCAAGTGTGTATGGTTCGATATGGCCTATTATCCCGATATCCCACTGTTCCACATATGTGCCCCACATATCGTCAAAGTCCATATTTAAAACCTGTGAATCTTTGCTTGTTGTTTTATCTAATATTGTGTTTAAACGAATATCGAAAAAAACAAAAGTTCTTAAATACCGTATTTTGTACAATTTTTAGTTAATTTGATTAAAATATCACGACTGGTATATTACATTACTTGAAAAAAGTTCATATTTTCAGTATATTCGGTAATAAAATTTCGCGATGTGAAATCGAAAGTACATCGTGAAAATAGGTGACATAACGATATACACACTATAAATAACGCAAGTAGATTGATCATTTTATATATAAAATATATACAATTCACTACGCATGCACAATTTGCATTCCTGGGTTTACCACGCGACGATGATGATCAATCTACTGGCGTTATATATAGTTAACTGGTAGTTACCTGGTAGACATACCCAGTACACATTATTACCAAATTTTCTAAAAATATGCAAACTACACAACTTTTTTAAAGTAATGTAATATACCAGTCGTGATAATTTAATCGATATAAACTAATAATTGTTAAAAAATACGGTATTTTACAACTTTTCTTTCTTCGTCGTCGTGGTTGACAGTCCCTTTAAATGTTATTGCTTGACAACTCATTTTTTTCTCACCAATCATTTGGCATGGCAAATATTAACTCCACAAGCATAATTTAAACAAATGTAGAACAGGTTTACTTTATTATGTTACATGCCTACAATAACATAGCTGGGCGTTATCGTTTTAGAGAAGATAGTAAGTTATGTTGCTATATAAGACTTAAACAATCATGTGAACCCAAGGCCTTTGCCAGTTGAACCTCAGGGGCTAGATTTTTACAAATTTTGTGAAAGCATTATCTGATGAAATTCTGAAAACACACAACTTTTAGCCTTTTGGTTCTAGTTTTTTTTTAATTTCTATCTACAATCAGTAAATTCAGATCATTTATCCACTACACCTCTGGGTGTGTCCTATATGACACACTCTATGCAAGTCCACTATGCGATGTAACATACCATAGCTCTGGTGTTCTATAAACGAAGCGGGAAGGAACAATTGTATATTCATATGAAGAGGGTCAGCAATTTTGTTTCCTCTGAAGCTTCATTAAAATCTTCCATTTGATTTATGAGATATGGCATGTCGGTGCTTATATTCACGTGATATTCAACAACGCTTCATACGTAGGCAGCGATTTTTCTTCCTTAATTGGGAGAAGTACCTGTACACTACCAATTGGGAAAAATTAGCGCGAAAACCCCTTTAATTTGGAAAATTCGCGTCGTGAAATCTTCCAATTGGAAATTATAGCAATTTTTAATTGCTTGGTATCAAAAGAAAAAATCAACTCAAATATTGATTTACATTCATTTTGGGTTGAAATGTTCAGTTGAAGTGCTCATTTTATTTGTTAACTTGCAGATAATGCACGTTTGAAACAAAATTGACGAAATTGGCCTTCCTTTTGGGAAATTTTCAGACAGCATTGGGAATTATTGTGTATTTTTTCTTCAATTGGTTAAGTACCTATTACGGGTACTTTATACAGAAAGGAAAACATAGCTGGTAGGTCAACTGAAAGTGAACACCAAAATAATTGTTATATCTTACCTTACTGTTAAACCTTTCGAGCAATTTGTACTCGTACATTTAGTCCATGAACTCCATTCTTCCCAATCAGCTGATAAAAGAAAATATGATATAACTAAATACACATTAAAAAACATGATTAAAAAACAAATAACTCCTATTTATCCATTTCATTTAAATTTGTGTATTGGTTACTTTATAAAATGTGTAAATAAATATTTCAAAACCCAAGTTCACAATACTTAAAGCCTCAAACAAGGTGACATATCCAAATATTATGCATATAAACTGGTCTAATTTTTACCGGATTTCAGTTACTCTTGCATAAAAAATTATAATAACACAGCTTAGGTGCAACGTTGGCAAGAATTATGGAAGATATACCCGTTTCATAATTTGATGAAATTTTTACAACTTTGCGATTTCCGTACATTTTCGCTTTCTCCGATGTTCCTCAGCTTCTTTCGTAAAGTACGCATTTATTGATGACCTAGTACAAGCAACACAATATCCTCGTAAGCAATGAAAGAGAACATGAGTTCGGTAAGATTTGTTTGTGTTGTACAATATTTTAGTTTACATGGAATTGCCTTAGAACTTCATTGCAATAGTAATGCAACCAAGATTATATGATTTTTTCGCCTCCTTTCTACGTTTCGTTTTTTCTTCTAGCGAGAGTGTACATTTTCTTTTTGAACTTTACGCCATTTTCGTTTTGAATGTCTGGCCTATTCACCCTTGACGTGCTCACGCGATACACAATGTCTTGGGCCGAACAATCAATTTTTTTATCGGAAAACCGGCTCGGAATTGCTCGGCATGATTGAGTAAACAGCGATGTAAATAAACCGACTGTTTGTAAACACAATTGAATTGGAGGACACTGTACTTTGAGCTCAAAACAATTTGTATTTCTCATTTTTTATGGTTATGTTCAATATCACATATATTATTTTTTGATATCCTTTATAAATAAAATATGCGACAAATATATAAAAATCGGCTATAATTACGAATCGTCACCTTTTACGGGCCTTTCATAAAAAGATAAATTAAGGTCTTAAGACCATTTGTCAACTTGTCATGTGTTTTCACCCCCCCCCCCTTTGATCCAGATTTAACCATAGTTTTGAGACTCTCAAGAAAAATATTCAATGTTGCATCAAAATTGAGTGACTCAGTCATATGGCTTTTAGACAAGTAATATGCTTTTTTTCTAGAAAGAGTGAAACAGTTTTTCGACACACTTGGCCCAATATAAAACATAGCCTTGACAGTTTCAAGATTATCATGCTGACCAAGTTTATTAAAACAGTAATATGAGTGGTTTCCACAAAATATAGAATAGTAACTATAGTTTACTACGACTGACCAGGTGACATTGTTTCGACGCGCATAAACCCAGATTCAAACTTATTCTATCATAACTTGGCATCGCGAACATGAACATTTTGAACATCTTTCATTGTTTTGACCTCCATTATTTCAACACTTTACTGACCCACTATCTGATGTTGAATACAATACATCAAACATCTGTGATTTGTAGTTTCAATTTCGATTAATACAATATTGTTGACGTTTAATTCTTTATAAATCAAGTGGCATATTTTGAACTCTATAAAGGACTACTACTGAACAATGTTTTTCACAAGTAAAAAATCTCTGATCCTTATGGTTTAAGAGTAGAATTTTTTATATTTACAATACACGTTTTTTATAAATCACGTGATTTTTGTAGGCATAGTCATATTTGATTCCAGGTCATAACTTTTACGTTGCAATTTGCCGCTATTTGAAGTTACATGCAAACTTACGTGATGTGTAATTTAGGAGAAGATGTTACAAGTAATTTACTACGTGCTTTTGTATTGATATAAATCATGCCATTTGTTACGTAGCTAGTATTGAACCCCGGGGACATCATTGATCAACCGTAGTACAGATTTGCTAAACGATGATTCATATCACTTTCTTAAACTATGACTCTTCCGCTTTCAGAGATTAAGATATTTGTTGTGATTTTATTTATCTAGTTTAATCCTTGGTGATTTACATATAAAGCATCCATGAAAGTATCAAACAACTTCGAAAGAGAATAACCCAAGAATCAATCACGTGCAGTTTCATGATAATCTGCTCAGCGGTTAAGGAGATATTGTTCGATTGAAAAGTTTAGGCCCGACGACAATGGGTTATCCTGTGTACTTACATGTTTTTGTTTGCCTAAAAATACCGTCACTCGCTTTATTTCGAAATGAAAGGAACAAATCCATATATCTACACTCAATATATTCCAAATTTCATGCAACACTAACAAAAGTCAATTGTTTGCCCAAATAGTCATAACTCCGGTTACGTCGAAAATAACTTGAAGCAGACAATGAAGGTGTGCATATGGTGATACATGTTTGTAAAGCTCCATCACTCTAGCAGCATTACAAAATATTCCGACTTACGAGCGGAATTACGAATCTATATGACCCTCTGAAAGTGGAAACATTAAATGTGATCCTTGGGGCATAACAAATCTTGGCCCCAGAGTCACGACTTAAACACAAATAGCAACAACACTCTAAAGAACACTCATTATTACACCTCTTAGCCTTGATGTTTCAGGGAAGACAATTTAAGAAAATGTTGTCAATAAGGTATTATAATTATTACTAAAAGGACTTATTTTTCTTCATCAAAATGATGTTATGCAGAAAAAATGTCATTTAAAAATGTGTTAATGATTGCTTAATTAATAGCTAAGAATCAGTTGAAATCGATTACATTATAAAGCGTGTGTAACACTTTCTCTAAATAAAACATAAAATGGAAACCTGTTTTATTTACATAGCGTTTATAATTCATTCAAGATTCTATAGCATGCGTAGCGCAAGGGTAGTGCAGTTGTTTATGTGCCGGTTCCGGAATTAAATCACACTGATGGCAATATTTTATTCAACTATTTGTCATTGCTTTTACAATTAGCCTTTATTATTTTAAATATTTAGAATTGTAACAAATTATGTAGTTAATGACATTTCAAGGGGCCTTTTCACATTTTCGTAAATTGACAAAAAAATTATTTTTTTATTTCAGATCTGCAAATTTTCGTTGTAGTTATGATATTTGAGAGGAAACAGTAGTACTGAACATTAACCATGCTCTAAAATATCCGTTATATGCATCATTTGACGATTTAAAAACCTGAAAATTATAAAGCGTTGCAACGCGAAAGGATTGAAAAAATTGGAGAGTTCTGTTGTTGTCGTTACATTTTGTAATACTACGAGGATTGCTTATATAAAGAATGAGCACGGATGGCCGAGTGGTCAAAGCAGTAGTCTTTTAGACTTTTACTCCAGGGGTCAGTGGTTCGAGCCCAGTTGGGGGTTGCTTTGTTTCTTTCTTTAATTTTATTCTTGTTTTTTTACTGGAGCTTTTAGATCCAATGATTACATTTATCAATTGAAAGCATTTAATGACAAACTTCAATACATGCCAAAATCTGTGAAAAGGCCCCTTTAACACAAACATACGTGAACATGTAACTTTAAAATATGGCTTCTTCGGCAATACCTGTGTTAACCGTTATCTCAACAAGCATTGCACTTGACCACACTCTGATGTTACATATTAAGTATCAAACGTTAGGCCAATAGAAACAAGGGGCAAAAAGGCGTGATATAGGATGTCACATATGTTCACAATGTATGCTTTTAAGCGGGGGTTGGGTGCATTACGGTTTACTGACTACCTTTGTTTTGTCAACATGACCCAGATGAAAACACGGCCCAGATATTGTCTAGAAAAGCAATATTTAAAGTATTATAAAGGCTTTAAGAGCGATAAGGTGACTTTTCTGACATTTTGCCCAGTGATCTTGTTTTTTGGCACAAATTCAAACTTGTCATACAAATCGTCAATATAGTTATTCTTTCCATAATATTGGTTCCTATAGTAGAATAACGTTTTATTTTCTAAAATGCAACCTGGTTTAACACACATTTGTCCAGGAATCGAACGTTTGCTAGAGAGTATCAATGTAAATATTTTGACAAAGTTTCATCAAAATAAAGCGAAAGTTGTGTCCTTTAAAGTGGTAACAAGCCAAAATTTTAAGACGCATGCAGCACATCGCAAACGGAATGATGCCCGATTATGCACACACGTTAAGCAAGCTAAAAACAATATTAATGATGAAGTCACAGTTACGAAATAGTTTGACTTACAGACTACCGCTAAAATGCATAAATACTAAACCATTACGACAGCAATTCATGGGTCCTAGTGCCTTTATAAATTGTATAATTTTATAATTAACAATTTCAATTTTTTCAACCCAATTGTTATTTAAACAAGACGGACATGGGCCCTAAGGCGCTCACCTGAAAACTAAGAAACTAAAAAAGGAACTAAATATTAAAAATACTTCATGCAACATAAATATCAGCAAAAGGTTCACAAGAAGAAAATTGCTCGCCAAAGAAAACCGTGTTCTTCAGAGCACCGGAACCATTTTCAAACTAAATCAAGATATCATAGGAACATATGTTCTCAGCATGTTACATTAAGATTGAATTAAAATGTAATTTAAAGAGAGTTCGAAATGTTTCACTATAGCAATAAAAAGAAATCTGCAACCCACATGAGGGCTTTGTTTTCAAACAACCCTAAACTATTTTCATACTCATTTTGTAATTATATTTCCAATTAAACCAACAATCAACCCTGATTTAAACACACATCTTTGATAACCCCACCAAAACTATCGAAGTCATCAATTAACTGTGTGCCATAAAAAGTATTTTCCACTCTTATCAATCTAAAGGTTATTGATGTGTGTTCCCAGCTGAGGCTTATTTATAGGTTCTAATGGAATTTGAGGCGCAAGCTTGTAACACAATTATCACATCGCCATTTCAAAAGGCATCACTGAATACTACTGTACCAGAACAATGCAGGCAACAGTCAATTTGTACCAGAACAATGCAGGCACAGTCAATATAGTATTTATTAGTTGCTGATAAGCAGGTGGCTGAATGGGTTCAATTGCAGTATAAAGAATGCATTCCTGACAAGCCACGCATTCATAATTGAAGGTCATACACAATTCAAGTTATACATTCAAGTTATACACAGTTGTTTCTCCCAAAGTAATTTTCTGCGAAACAATATTGCTTCTTGAAATTTTGAGTATATTTCTTACAGGGTATTCAGATGTCATAAAACATTGTAGCACTTCATCCCCAACAAATCATCATCATGATAATCTTCTTAAGAAAGGAACAAAAATCAATATTTTTAAAGGCAATTTAACTGTACATATTAATGGCAGAATTAATATTGAGATGACTGCATGGGGATCATGAATATCATTATATGCATAGATTTTATTCGGAATGTACATTTAATTTTTCTAAGTAGTCGATGTTTTTCAACAAACCGGAACCATTTTGAAACTCAGCTGAGATATCAGAAGAACACAAGTTCTTAAAAAGTTTCATGAATATTTTACTATAAATATGACTTCTAGAGTGTTAAAAAGATTTTACAATAGCCATATAAGGCAAATTGCCAAACCCCTTAGTGGCCATGTTTATCAACAGACCGCAACCCTTTTCATACTGAGCTAAGTTAACATAAGAACAATTGTTTTAACTAAAAATCATCTAGATTAGAAAACGACTTCTAGAGAGTTAACAAGGTTTAACAATAGCCATATAAGGAAAACTGCTCCGCCCCTGGGCCAATGTTTTTCAACGGACTGGAACCATTTTCGAACTCAGCTGATATATCATTAGCACAAATATTCTTACCAAGTTGTATGAAGATTGGACCATACATATTACTCCTAGAGTGTTAACAAGGTTTTACTATATCCATATAAGGAAAACTGCCACGCCCCCTGGCAACCATGTTTTTCAGCCAACAGGAACCATTTTCGAAATCGTTCAAGATTTTATATGGAAATATGTTCTGCCTAAGTTTAATGAAGATTGGACATAACATGTGACCTCTAGAGTATTTACAAGGTAAATGTTGACCAGATTTTACCGAAGCCTTATAATGAAAACTGCCCCGCCCCCTAACGGTCATAATTTTTAACGGACAGGAACCATCGCGCTTTTGAGCTATCGAAAGAACAAATATTTTTACCAAGTGACATGAAGATTGGACCAGAAATTTAACTTCTAGAGTGTCAACGATGTTTTACTATAGCAATATAAAGAAAACTTCCCCGCCCCCTGGTGGCCATGTTTTTAAAGAACCGGAACCATTTTCAAATTCAGCCGAGCTATCATAAGAACAAATATTCTGATCAATTTTCATGATGATTGGACCACAAATGTAACTTCTCGAGGATTAACAATGTTTTACTATAGCCATAAAAGGAAAACTGCCCCGCCTTCAGGCGGCCATGTTTTTTTTAAAGGACCAGAACCATTTTCGAACTTAGCCGAACTAATTTAAGAACCAATGATCTGACCAATTAACATGATGATTGGAACATAAATGTGATTCTAGAGTTTTAGCAAGGTTTTACTATAGCTATATAAGGAAAAATGCCCCGTCCCCTGGCAGTCATGTTTTTCAAGCAACAAAAACCATTTCCGAACTCATCGGGGGCAAAATAAAGTCAAATTTTATTACCAAGTTTCATGAAGATTGGAAATAAATATGACTTCTAGAGTGTTCACAAACTGTTTCTTTACTTTTACCTAGTGACCTAGTTTTTGACCTAACATTATCTAGTTTCGAACTCGACCAAGATATCTTGAGATAAATCTTGTGACCAAATTTCATGAAGATCAGACAAAAAAATGTGGCATCTAAAGTGTTAACAAGGGAAAATGCTCACGACGAACGACGCATGACATACAAAAAGTGACCCCAAAATCTCACCATGAGCACGTTGTGCTCAGTTTAGCTAATAAAAGGCCAAAACATTTTTTTGATAAATCAGATGCTAATGTATAATATATTATGGTCAAGCCCTTTAATTGAGTAAATAAACTTTAAAAGTTATACTTGTCTTTACTGGATTTATTAGTTCAAGCAATTGTGGATATTATAAAACAAGAGGGTCTGAAAGGCCCAAAGTCGCTCAATTGAGATTTAAAGGAACTGACCTGTTTTGTACAGCCAAGGATGTCAACATTCATGAAGAGTGAGCAATTAATGTAACTTCTAGAGTTCTAACAAGGTTTTACTATAGCCATATAAGGATAAATTCCCCGCTCTATTGCGGCAACGTTTTTCAACAGACCGGAACCATTTTCGAACACATCCAAGATATCATTAGAACAAATATGCTGACCAAGTTTCATGAAGATTTAAATATATATGTGACTTTTAGAGTGTTCAAAAGGTTTTACCAAGGCCATACAAGAAAAAATGCCTCGCGCCCTGTTGGAAATTTTTTTTTCAACCAACTGGAACCATTTTCGAATGAGTCCAAGACATCATTTGTACAAATCTTCTGACCAGGTTTCGTAAAGTCCGGACAATAAATGATGCCTCTAGAGTGTTAACAAGGTTTTCCAATAGCCATATATAGCCATTTAAGGAAAAATGCCCCGTCCTCTGGTGCCAAAAGGACCGGAACCATCTTCAAACTCAGCTATCATAAGAACACATGTTCTGACCAAGTTTCATGATGATCGAACAATCAATGTGGCCTCTATAGTGTTTACGTGGTTTGACTATAGTCATATAAGGAAAAATGCCCCGCCCCCTGGCGGCCATGTTTTTCAATCAACCGGAACCATTTTCGAACTCATCCAAGATATCATTAGGACAAATCTTCTGACCAAGTTTCATGATGATCGGACAATAAATATTGCCTCTACATTGTTAACCAGTTTTTACTATAGCCATATTAGGAAATATGTCCTGCCCCCTGGCGTCCATGTTTTTCAACGAACCTGAAATATTTCCGAACTTGTCCAAGATATAATTTGTCCAAATCTTCTGACCAAGTATCATAAAGACCAGACAGTAAATGTGGCCTCTAGAGTGTTAACAAGGTTTTACTATAGCAATATCTATAGCCATATAAGCAAAAATGCCCCGTCCCCTGGTGACCATGTTTTGCAAGCAAACGGAATCATTTTTGAACTTGTCCAAGATATTATTAGGACAAATCTTCTTACCATGTTTTATGATGACCGGACTATCAATTTGGCCTCTAGAATGTAAACAATGTTTTACCATAACCATATTAGGCAAATAACCCTCCCTGGCGGCCATGTTTTTCAACCAACCGAAACCATTTTCGAATTCATCCAAGATATTATTGGGACAAATATGCTGACCAAGTTTCATGAAGATCCGACAATAAATGTGGTCTCTAGAGTATTAACAAGGATTTACTATAGCCATATATCGCCGTACATGGGGAAATGTCCTGCACCCTGGCGATCATGTTACCATCATCAAGTAGCGGATCCGGGGTTACCATCATCATAACTATTTTCGAACAAATTTTCTGACGAAGTTTCATGATTATCGGAAAATTGATGTGACCTCTAGAGTGTTAACATGGTTTTACAAAAGCCATATAAAGACTTGTTAGTTATAAGACGTTGTGTTCAGGTTCGTTCCTTTAATTCAACTAACAATAACATAATAATAGGATATGACGTTCAAACAACGTTACATAAAGTGGTGCGGCGTTACGGCGGCGTTACGTTAAAGCGCCAAAACCGCGACATTCTGGGGGCCTCAAAATGATTAAGCAACATATATCAATGAGTCTGATCAAAATGTTAATCCAACAAAAATACATGAAGAACAAATTATTAGTCAAAATAATTATCTCAATTACTGTCAAAGTATCGATTAATCACCTAAACCTCAGCATAGATTGCACTGTCTTTGAAAGTTCACTTTGTATCACATTTGTAACAATCACATGTTAACCTCATTGTTTATCAACCGTTTATCGCGCTGTTTCTCACATGTTTAATCAAAATGTTCATCACTAGTTTCTCTCGGTTTCGCTTCCACATAGCACTTCTTACGGATCGAGTTTCACGAATGGCCTTTTTGTGTGTCCATTACACGTGCGTATTTTGGCGGCACGTGTTAACCCGTCATTTCCGGTAAGCAGCTCTTCAACAACTGCGAGTTTCCAACGTATCCTCGGGGAGTCATCTTGGATTTGAACCACGTAGTTTACTCGGATGCCCTACGTGTTGTTACCGGTAGCCCTATGGTATTCACGAAGACCCGTAAGGTACTCGAACTTCCACCTCTTTAGGAACTGACTTATGATGTGAGCTTGTAACTTAACTCTTTTGTTGATCTGGGAATGGTCTAGGGTTGGAATCATCGTAGAATCGTCAGGGTTGTCGGGATATGGAAGGGTCGTCACTCTCCGGCCGTATAAAAGATGCGCCGGGGTCAGGGGCTCTGGATCGTCAATGCTGGTCGATACATGGGTTATTGGTCTATCATTCATCGTAGCCTCAATTTCCGTTACGATAGTTTGAAGTGATTCAAGACTAACGTAAGCACGTCCAAGTGTCTTCTTCATGGAAGTTTTGGTTAAGCCAATCAGTCCCTCCCACCATCCGCCATACCACGGTACTCGTTTCGGTATAAATCTCCATTCTGTGCCCTGGCTATGTAGCGTTTCTTGTAGGGAGGGAGACTGGAACAATTTCTCCAGATGAGAAGCTGCTGCCATAAACGTAGTCTAATTGTCCGAAATAATTGTTGTTAGTAACGATTTCCGGCTGAAAAACCTTCGGAATGCGTTGAGGAAAGATTCTTCGGACAGGTTCGGAACCACTTCAAGATATACAGCGCGTGTACAAGCGCACGTGAACAAACAGACGTAAGCCTTGGATTCACTTCCGGATTGCTCCTTAACGTAAAGGGCACAAGTGAAATCTACACCAGTCACTGTGAAGAGTGGGGCATCTTAAACTCTAATCTTTGGAAGTGGGGGCGGATCAGGCGTTCCATAGGATTTGCCAGACGTTTTCAGGCAGTTGGTGCATTTTTGTAGTACTGATTCAACGCATTGACCTATAGCCGGGATCCAGAACTTTTGCCCGAGATGCGTAACTGTTGCGTTTATTTCGGCATGGTGTTGATTTTTATGGACGTGATGTGCTATCAGTCGTGTTACAGGATGTCGTCGAGGCAACAGGAACGGAAATTTCGTCTGGTCATCCAACGGTGCATTATTTATTCGTCCGCCACATCGGACAAATCCCTCGGCGTCATGGAAAAGTCGTAACTGTTTCACTTGGGTAAGTCGTGCTGATGACGAGGATCTCATGTATTGTATTTCTTCGTGAAACGCTGTAGCTTGGCAGTTTTAAATCACTTTCATCTCTGCTGCATGGAGTTCACGCACTGTTAACGATCCTTGGTATCTTTAAGTTTTGGGGGATCTGCAGTTCTTCACGAATCTAAGCACGTATGCAAGTACTCCCAGTAGTTTGTTGTAACGGTTGTACCGGTTCATGTCTATGATTAAGTGTAATCCATGTTGAGGACTAGATTTATTGTGTACCGTGGTCACAACTGTTGTTTTACAGGTCGTCTGCTCCTCTGATGTCATCTGCTCGTATGCGGCTGCTTGTTCTTGTTGGTCCCAATGCGGCCACTTCTGTTCATCAGCTATCCACATCAGTCCACTATTCCAAAAGGCATTTTTCATGAACTGTGACGCTAGATATCCACGGGTAAGTAGATCTGCAGGATTGTCGTTAGTTGGGCAGTATTTCCAGTTGTATGTCGCAGATAGGTCATTTATTTCTCTCACTCTGTTTGAAATAAACCATTTTAGTGGTTTATTTGTTTTCAGCCAATGCAGCACGATTTGACTGTCGCACCAGAAGACCACATCTTTTGTAGAGAGGATTCCTTGCATGTGTGAAGCAAGACGAGCGCCAATCAAAGCAGCCATTAGTTATAATTGCGGAAGTGTGAGCGTTTTTAATAGAGCAACTCTGTTCTTCGCAATAACTAATGAAGATTCTCTCCCTTTACAACGGTAGGCTACTGCTCCGTAAGCTTGAATGCTGGCATCGACAAATACGTGCATTATGGTGGGATCGTCTGCTTCATGGTGGGAGGTATGTTTGTCGTCTGCATGATGAAAATATCGTCGGGGGAGGGAAATCGTAGTCACTTCGTTGAAATCTTCTGCAAGTATTTCCATTTCTCTTGAAAATTGCTCGAAAGTGGGATGCCCCAATCAATTTTCTCTTTCCATATCTCTTGCATCAAAATCTTGGCTCGCACGGGCACTGGGCCCAGCAGTCCAAGAGGGTAATATATGCGGGAGGAGTATTGATGGATGGATCTCTTAGTAGCGTTCTCTATGGCAGGTATATCACGTGGTGCATATGACAAATCATCTGTAACTGCATGCCAACGCATACCCAGGACTTTGGTGATTGTGTCGTTGTCAAGGCAACCTTCTGCTTCCGCGAGTTCTCTAAGACGGGGACTATTTGACATCCATGACCGCAGGTTGAATCCGGCTGTAGTCATCAAATCGCGTGCTTCCCGGAAGTAGGTTAATGCTTCCATCTCGTGCGCAAAGCTCGACAAAACATTGTCTACATACAGGTCTCTTTTCAATGCATCAGCGGCGTTGACATGGGAATTCATCTGTAGATGTTTCAGAAGGACGGCATTTAGCATAATTGGCGAACAAGTTGCGCCAAACAATACAGCTTTAAACCTGTAGGTGATTAATGGGCTTTCAGGGTCGTTGGGGTTACTGAGCCAGAAAAATCTCGTCGAATCTCGGTCGTTTTCGTGCAATCTCACGTTCAAAAACGCTTTCTCTATATCTGTGACTACAGCGTACTGGTGTGTTCGAAATCTCAGGAGTATAGCTGTCAAGTCATTGAGGATAGGTGGGGTAGATTCAAGGCAGTCGTTCAGGCTCGGGGATCAGGCTCGGGGATTCACGTGCTTGTCGACAGCTGCAGTCGTACACCAATCGGATGGGTGTAGTGAGGGAATCTTTCTTGACGCCATGGTGGGGTATATAATGGACTTGCTGGGACGGTTGGGAATCTTCTGCGACCTTCTCAATAAAGCCTCGTCTCTCCTGCTCTTCTCCTGCTCTTCTATAATCTGCGCGTACTTCTGTAAGATGAAGGGGTCTATTGGGATAATTGCTGTGTAAGGGGCCAGAAAGAAGATATCCGATCTTTGACTTTACTGCTGTAGGCCCGTCTCCGCGTATAACGTCATCTTCTACCACATTCCAGTAATGGTCTGCTCCGATTAATAGAGAAATCTCAAAATTACAGCCGTCTGTAAAAGGGTGGGCAAGTTTCAATCCTCGCAAATAGGGCAAGTTGGACGCAGCATTTCGTAATCTAGTGTTCATTGCCGTGGCAATGAGTGGGACAATCAGGACTTTAAGAAGAATTTATTTACTTTCCTCTGCGTGAAGGTAGATAGATCGTTGTCTATGTGCTGTACTTGGTTCGTTGTGCTTCCAAACGAAGATATGCTCATTTCTTCTGTTGAATCAATCAGGGACAATGTTCAATTTATCGGCCAGCGCTTTGGTTATAAATGATCTTTGGGCACCTTCATCAAACAGAATGTTAGCTTCAGCATCGTTGAAATTATAACTTACTGTGTCTTGCGCTGTTTTCAATAAAACTCCAGTCTGTACTTTTGTAGTAGTGTGTAGCACTGAAGCATCATGGGAAGGGTTTTCGGACGTGGAATTGTGGGACGCAGATTCTGACTTCCGGTTACATATACTCGTATGATGTTTTCGCTTGCATTTACGGCATCTTCCGTTTGACGTACACTTAGCAACAAAATGGGTTCCTAGACAATTAAAACACAGTTGTTTCCCTTTGACTATCTTCCGCCTTTCGTCTACGCTTGTGATCTTTTTACATTCCGTTGTAGAATGGCTGTCGTCGCAAAATACACATTTCACCTCATCTTTTCGTGTTCGTGTAGAATGGACCGCGTTGCTAGGTCTCTGATTTCCGTTCATCCTTTTATGCTTCGTTCCGGTATAAAATGAGGCTGTAGCGTCAAATGTGTACATTTCACTGCTATGTCCCTGTGGCTTTCCCGCTTCTATAATATTGATTTTTTTTACTAATCGCCCGTCTAAGATTACTAAGAATCCAATTTGCATCTCCATGATCACGAACCAAATTGCGTCGTATTTCCGCCGGAAGCTTCCCTATAATAACAGGTACCAACAATGTCCCGTATGTGTCCTGGCTCTGTCCTAGCGATTCAAGCCCACGGATATATGCCTCCATCTTGGAAAATTCTCAAGCTCTGTAAATTGTTACTGGGCGATGGTGTTTCTAACAATCCCTGCATATACGCATTTATAATCTTTTGAGTTTTACCGAACCTTTCCCTGAGTAAATCTACAGCTTGCATATAGTTCCCGATGGTAAGTGCAAATCCCTCAATCGACCGAGCGGCGCTACCCTCCAACTGTGACTTCAGATAACTAAACTTCTGGACGTTGGACAAGTTGATATTAAAATGGACCGAGGACTCAAAGGAATCCCAGAAAGACTGCCACTGTAGAATATCACCGTTGAATGTGGGTAAGGACAATTTAGGTAATCTATGAAATTGGGAAGAATTTGAATTTATACCTGTCAGATGAATGGTATCGACTGGATTATGTAACGCGTGTGTATTTCTGTTCTCCAGTGTAGTTGGTGTATCGTCGGGATGAAATGTCATCTGTTGAATTTCCAACCTCGTATCCGCTTGATCACGCTGTGCGTCTAAGGGATGAAATGTCGTCTGTTGACCTCCTAAACCCGTATCCCCTCGACCACGCTGCGTATCCATTGGATGAAATGTCGGCTGCTGACTCCCTATGCTCGTATCCCGTTGAGCACGCTGTGCTAAGGGATGAAATATCGTCTGTTGACCTCCTACACCCGTATCCCCTCGACCACGCTGCGTATCCATGGGATAAAATGTCGGCTGCTGACTCCCTATGCTCGTATCCCGTTGATCACGCTCGGCGATAAGTGTGCCTAATTTCATGCGTAAATCCATCATGTAAATATCTGTTTCCACAATTTCATCTTCAATTTCTTCAGTTTCCGTGTTTGATAAGATTTTTTCGTTAAGTGTCTCTAGCATTTCCACTTTTGTCTCCAAATTTTTTAGAAGTATGTTGATTTCTATCAGCGTTCCATTCTCTTTCTTTTCTTCGATTTTCTCCAGCAAAATAGCGATTGTGCGTTTAGTACCTCCTCTATTTGATTGTAACTTCTGTAAATTCATCGTACTTCTAGTGTATAATCACGGCACCAAAATATAAAGACTTGTAAGTGATAAGACGTTGTGTTCAGGTTCGTTTCTTTATTTCAACTAACAATAACATAATAATAGGATATGACGTTAAAACAACGTTACATAAAGTGGCGCGGCGTTACGGCGGCGTTACGTTAACGCGCCCAAACCGCGACAAGCCATATAAGGAAAAATGCCCCGCTCCCTGGTATCCATGTTTTTCAAATAATTCGTCCACGATATCCTAAGCACAAATCTTCTTACCAAATTTCATGAAGATCGAACAATAAATGTGGCCTCTAGAGTATTAACAAGATTTTACTATAGGTATAAAAGGGGAAAAAATACCACGCCCTCTGGCGGCTATGTTTTTCAACCAACCGGAACAAATTTCGAACTTGTTTAAGATTTCATTGGAAAAAATGTTCTGACAAAATTTCATGACCACCGGGCAATAAATGTAGCCTCTAGAGTGTTAACAAGGCAAAATGTTGACGCCGCACGCCGCACGACGGACAAAAGGCGATGACAAAACGCTCACTTGAGCACACTGAAAACACAATTATTACATATCATATATAAAAGCAAATTTTATATGACGATTGAATGTCAAAACTAATGAAGATTTATCATCTCGAATAACTATCAAAATATATTTTCCGATTTGTTACTGTATTTCAATATGTTTAATAAAACACTATGAACTTTATAATTGCTGATAACAATTAAATTAAATGCCTGCTTCAGTATGCATTTATAGTATATACATTTTTTAGCACCTCACTCTTTTTATACAATTACAACATTGAGATTTTAAAAAAAATATCGCATTAAAAAAACTTGATAATCGAAACATAATATACAGTGACCCCATTTTTTTAAATCAAGCTTACCGGCAATGAAGCAATTGATGTTGTTCTTTTTTTTTGCACCAGATGCTATAGATTTTAAAATTGAGCTTACATCCCATGCACACGCCAGTGTCATATGGTTTTCCCGGACAATCAGCGCCACCATGTCGATTGGTAGGTAAACACTGTTTGAATCTGGAAATATTGAGAATTTTAGACAGTTATGTTACTGTTAAATAACAACACACATTAATTACTGTAACGATTAACGAATCAACCTCTATCCTTATCATAATTGCTCCTCATCTTATTAATGATGCTCGTTATCATCTTAAGTTCATCATCATCATCATAATCATCATCACCATAATCATCATCATCATCATCATCATCATCAACAGCAGTAGGCATCAGCAGCAGAAGCAGAAGCAGCCTCAGAATCCTCCTCCTCCTCCTACTACTCCTCCTCCTCCTCCTCCTCCTCCTCATCGTCATCATCATCATCATCATCATCACAGAATAACCATTACTATTGTCATTATTACTCAATATATTTTTAAAGTATCAACCGTCATTACTCCAATCTCTCCGCAGAGATTTAACGTGCATCGATCATGACTCAAATTCCTTGCCGTATTAATCAAAGTACTGACAGTACTGGTGTGACGATGCTTTTGAAGAGGATTGATATAAAAGCATATATTTAAGTTTATCTACATCACCACAATTGTGTATGTGGGTACGAAAATTTTGGGTAGGACAAAAAATGAGTACGAATATTTTGGGTAAAAAAATTATTCCCCCAAAAAATTGGGTACAAAAAAAGATTTGGTTACGAAAAAAAAATTGGGTAGGAAAAAAAAATTGGGTAGGAAAAAAAATTTGGGTACGAGCAAAAATTTGGATACGTAAAAAATTGGGTACGAAAAATGTAGGGTACGAAAAAAAATTGGGGGTACGGGGAAGTAGTACCCGTGGGGAACTTGATCCATTCGGCGAAACTGGGAGGCGGGTTACATTCTCGATCAAATATAACAAGAAATATCTTTAAAAAGATATTCGACGTGTATTTTCCGTACCACTTATTTTAAAAAACCGTTCTGTTACAGCAAAACGTTTGTGGGTTATAACATTACGTTTCAGCATATAAATTCAAAACTTGACATGCTCTTTAATTACACCATGCTCTTGAGTTTCACATGTATATCATATCAAACTTTATATTTCGTTGTTTCCTTTCCTTAGATAATGATGCTATGTGTGCGGACGTGATTTCACATGCCCATATGTATGAACATATAATTTTTATCTTTTGATTATTTTTTTTCTCTAATTCAATAAGCGTAGGCATGTTTGTTCGTTAAGTACGGCAATAATTTCATGATGATTGCCGAAAGTAGGTATGAGCACATAGTCGTAAGAGCACTTGAATACTGAGTTCGCCCATGAACACATGGTAAGATTAACTAAATCTCCGCGATACGACCTAACATGTGTTTAACACAGCAAACAATATCCAACAAACGAATGAATTATCAAACATAGTATGTGCACTGATGTGGCTCTGTAATTTATGTTTGAAAAGTTTATTAAATATGCAAAATGAGAAAGCACGCGTAAGAGCGAGTTTCACAGATGTCTGACGGCTATTATGCTGTTTATATATCATAGTCGCTACAACGTTTACAAATGGCAGGTTCGAAATGATTCGTTTTTTTTACACTCATGATCGCGTTGAAAGTTAATTAAACACGTTTCAATTCGCAATTTATTTCCTGAATCACGACAAATGTCAAATACAACACAGAAAATGCATAGTTGTTTCATTGATCTATAAACCTATAATGGATTGAATATAACTGATATAAAATTAACGTTTTCAAACTATTACTAAATCATTTTCCCAGAATATGCTGCCCTATTTATAGCTGAGCTTTTGATAGCTTTATCAATGATAATCAGCGAGGTATGCCTATTAGAAAAATTGAGCTATCTCAATCGGACTGGCTCGGTCTTTTACATAGGTCGGCATTGTGAAGATTTTTATCATGGTATGATAACTTAGACGAGCTGCTTCGCAGAATCGTCAAAAATGTGATAGTGTTTCTTGAACAGGCATGCACCGCCACGGCTTGTAAATGAGTCACTGTGCTTTGGTTAAGTAAATTACCCTCTGACATTGAACTTTATTTGTCTGATTTTCAACAAAGTGTGTATTTACAGTGCCTTATAATTAACTATTAAACCATGTATGTGTGTTTGGTCTAGGTTGTGTGGATGTGTTTTGCGGGCATATGTGAACTGGCTTTTTATTGGAAGATACATGTTCATCAAATATGAGTATGCGGAGCAGAAACTCCTATTTAGTTTGTATGAGAAACGATGATCTCTTTTTTACTATACAGGACTTTTACTTTCGGAAAAAAGTAAGCCATGTTATCTCCAAGTGCAATTTTGACCATGAACATGTGGGGTGATCGTTCAGCAAAAAGACTTGTCGAATATAAGTCTTAGACACATAAGTAAATAAGCCTTGACGTTTTAATATTGTTAAATATAAATGCATACTCATATTGCAATCTGGCTGCACAAAATTGGGAATACGAATGTTTTGAGTTGTTGATCAAGTCAGTCGGGTAGTAAATAAATTCACACAGTTCAGTCGGTGAATTTAAAATAAGTTTACAACAGAACCCACTTATAACCTTGGCATAATGATCTAAAAATTAATACGTATGCACTCTAATAATATGCTTGTCAGTGTTGGAGGGGGGAAAATGACTGAAAACAAAAGTGGCTAAAACTATATGCTTAATACACACATTCATTTCGTGCTTTTTACCTTCATTGTGACCATGACCTTTCACAAAGGGACATAAGCTTCTACATGACACTTCCTTTGACTACATGGAATACTAGTTCGATATAATATAAAGTCCTACTTGTTACAAATTACAGAACTGATCTTACAGTTTCTGATCTTTGACATTGAACTGTAACACGGACTTTGCATTTAGGAACGATACGACTTAAACGCCATACATCATCTGGTCATTGGACATAATAATCCGGAAAAATATTAACAGCATTCAAAACATAAAAAATACTATGAGGAAAAAGTTATTCGCAATAGTACGCCCCACAATGTACCGTGATATGACCAATTATTCAATAAAACATTAAAATTTCCCCAGACAATAAAAAACAAAGGGCAGAAACAAACGTTCATAACCATGGACCTTATTTCGTTGCCATTTTCGTTCACATGAAGCATAGGAATTTTACTTTTCACAATTTTAAGTCAAGACTAGTAGTAATGCTTTATTTTAATGCTCACATGCATTAAAACCGAACAATGAAGAAACAATACCCATGATACAACATCTATTCTTTAATTTGACTTGGTGACCTTATTTTTGACCTCACGTGACCCATTTTTGTAATCAGATAAATATTAAGAAGGGTAAAAATGTGGCCGAATTAGTGTTCACAAGGTAAATATCAACAACGAACAACGCTAGGCGCGCACTGGTTGGCCGACAAATATTGATCCCAAATCGCAACATTATTACGTTGTAAGCTAAACATATTAAAACAAGACTTATGGCGCGTGAGCACTGCACTTAACCCAGATTTGATTTATCTGCACATGAAGATTTTAATTTGTACCTCATTTAGCTTTTTTCAGAAACGTCCCCGACAAAAGTATCAAAGCGCCATAACTCTAAAATTTCAAATTTGCAATTCATTTTACCCAAAATGAGTTATATAAAGTTTCAAATTGATACCTCTCATAGTTTTAGATATGCCCATGACAATGATTCTATATAACAAAAATCTTCCACAACAAATGCTTGGACACAGACAAACACATAAGATCATGGAAAAATTACGACCATTGATTTATCTACACATTAATGTCATTTAGCTATTTAAGTTTCGAGGATATCCTCAAAGGAGTTGAAGAAAATTTGAGTTCATAAAAATTTGGGACCATGCCTCTAGTCTAGAGTGTTGACTATCAACTTTTCTTCAACCTGGTTGTACAGTTGAAAGCCGATGCAACGAATAGTCAAAGGGGATAAGGATTTGGTTGTGATATAGCATCTTTCATATTTTATAACGTTGCGTACGGTTAAACATAGTTTTACAAATATTTAACAGTTGTAAGATCTTTACTCAGCCATGGCCGGTCCCAAGACCGTGTGAGAAAGGATTGCCGCTACAGAAACCTACACCACAACAGCTACTGAGGATAAACGGTTTCACCAGGCTGGGAGCAAATGACGCAGGTTAATCTGCCAACAAATCTCTCTCACAACAACGTCTTAGGGCTGAGTATGAAATGTGAGAACATTACAGGAGACTGGAAGAGCTGCACAGGTGGAAAGAGAGATGGACAGGTACGACCTATTCTTGGGTTTAGTGAGGTTCGTTGGATGACAGTAGGATAGTGGACACTAGCATAAGGCTTCACTCTTCTATACTCAGGACCACCTGGAAAAGCAGACCTACACATAAATGGAGTCTGATTGTTATTGATCAAACAAGCATGCAAGAGTTTGAAGGAATGGAAACCTATAAGTGAAAGAGTACTGACAGACAAATTCAAGTCCATATTCCAGGAGGTCAACAATTCGTCGCCCCGACCAATAAACTGCCGATCAGAAAGGGTGATCTTAGTTTCCTCCGCACAAAATTACATGACCATACCTTCATCGAATAATATAATAATTGTCTCTCGGACGGACAAATGCAACGCTTAATGCCTCTAACAACTTGGGGCCTAACATATTCAACGAGTAAAACTACTTAATGTCCGATTGATACCTGTTACATATTTTGATTTATTCCCCGAACTCGGAACCCAATGGCAAGATGCCTCCATCCCAAATATTTTTATTTCAGCGGTTTCAAACAATTATAATCACCTTATTTTCCAATGCAAAGATATAAAAACGATAGAAAATACTGCGGAAAAAAATAATCAAATAATTTTACCAATTACAAACCTGAAACGAATTCCTGGTGCCAGATTCATAGTTGCAGAACAAGAACCCCATTGGCCCCAATCAGACCACGTTCCATCCACTGTGTAGATACATACAATCATACTAAATCACTTTATAGCATTTTTCTAACGGCTTTAACAATTGGTAATACATGAAAAGTGTAGTGTAAAATTTACAAAAAGAAATGTGCGAAACTGCAATTGTCAATCATAGTATCGTGCCTTTATCGAGCAGCTCGGTTGTTACGAGTGGCACGTCGACTTGCTACAATGAGCATTTTGCCATTATATTTTTAAAACCATCACGCACAATTAAGTTATTAACCGGACACGAACTTTTATCATCTACAGTTAAATAAGGTGCACACACTTTAAGTGTTCACTTCGACATTTACTTTTTGCATGACAAATACACACACACGCAGGCACGCACGCACACACGCACGCACGCACGCACGCACGCACGCACACACACTCTAAATTGACAATGTGCCCTTCTGAAAACACCAAAAAGTCATGTAGCCTACGACTCTCATATGAGTACAAATATTAAGCCTTGTGACCTTGTTTTACTTCATGTAACCTTGGTTTATACTTGGCTAAGATAAACTAAATTCCACCGTAATGGTGCATTGCTATTTGGCCATAAATAAGTGTGTTTATGGTTTTGCTAAGATTTCTACGATTTTACATGGTGACCTTGTTTTGACTTCACTGAAATCAAATTTCGCTCAGATAATGTTAAGTTAAACACAGCCTAAACAAGTGTCATCAAAAACTGAGTTTTAATGTGGCGTCTAAGAGGTAACAAGTTTTATATGAGATTTTACTATAAATGCTCAATTTCTTTTTGTGGGTTAATTTCTACGGGTATCAGTTGGGGTATTTTTGGTTTATATTGCAAATTTTAGTGTAACTGTACAGATATCTCTATACAAGGCCCCCTATTCAACTGTAAAATACCATGTACATAAACATAAACAATAATAACTATTTAATTGCATTAACCAGATTTATAATTATAGCTAACGTTAATTTATATGGCTTTTTGCTGTTCTGTGAAGTTGTACGATATAATTGATTCACTAACACACACGCCTGTTTCAATAACATTTCACACACTCATAAAATAATCGGTTATATAAGCCCATGAAGTAAGCAATATCTTTTCGTTTGTAAATGGACTCGGCATTTGTTTACAATTTTAAAAACATAATACTAGAAGACTGAAATGCAGTATGTTCTGTTTGGCTACCTTTTCTCTGTAAATTGGGCCATTGTCACTAAATAGAGCGTGCCGGTTATGTTTTGTTCATCAAAAATGTATTTCTTTCCATGAATGAATAAATAATAATGATTATGACACGCTATTAGTAAATTCGTTAAAAAATATGTTCAAGCAATTTATATATTTCGATACTATGAACTGCCAAATGGCGATTTATCTTTTTGCGCATCGAAACATCTTATACAATTTAAAAGCCTATAAATACTAGCTAGTACTCAAAATCAACAAATATTTCGTAAAATATTTCGAAAAATAAAGTTAACACATAAAAACCCAATGTTCCCTAAATCAAAAGCCAAAGTTTCAACGTTAGATGTGGTCTGGTAACACAGAATTAAATTGATACAAAATGCGTTTTTTTTGTCGGACAATATATTCAACACATGTTCATGTACCATATAAGTGTTCGTATGTCGTATGAATAGATATCGTTGCGGGAAATTAAAATGGAATATATTGTACAAACGAAAGAAAACGAGCAATAAATTTGTATCTCGCGAAAGGACTTACGGGCAGTCAAAGTATAAAACGGACACAGGGAAAGACTATAGCCAAATCTGTATATTGAAATTTCAGCATTTCAAATTGTTTTAGAAGACATTATTAATTTATTAACATTCCGGTCATTGATAATCATACCAAAACGTTCAGAAAACATTATTACCTGGGCATAATTCACGAGTACAATTTTTTTCCTCTGTAGTGGTGACATTTGCAGTGCCATTCCAACAGCCTCCCGACCTCGTTGTTATACCATCACAAGTTTTGGTACAGTCATGCCATACCGTCCACGAAAAGCCATCCGAGCACGTCACTTTCAGAAAAAAATACAATATTTCATTAGATATTAAACATAGCAAATCGCATCTATTACCAGTTCATACATACATATATATATATATATATTAGGGATGCAAGAGGTTAACCGGTTAACCGGTTAACCTACCGAACGACCAGTTAACCGGTTACATTTTCGGAAAAAGGTTAACCTTGAAAAATATATTTAATTAATTTTTTTTTCATCGAATAAATTGTACGTTTTTAATTTTTTCGCGTGACATACTGCCAAATTGCGCTGGCGACTAGTTAAAACAACATGCCGCACAGTCGACGGTAATAAATAACGTGTCAACAAACACAGCAATTAAGCAATAAATCAATACCTTTATGATAACAAATAGGGGTACGTTTTGATAATTGGCACCATTGTTTTGTTTGACTCGCGAAAATTTAACTAGCGAACTGCGGGGAGTGGGGGCTATTAGCGAAGACGTAATTGACACGTTTATCGAAATCGCGATAAAAAACAGTTTAGACAATGCACGGCTTTTTTTGATGTTTTGTTAACCAATATCCAACACTGATTGCTCGCGAAAATACCGTGTTTTATAAGAAACAATTTTCTGAATAAATGCATTCGTAGTTAAAATCTTGTCGAGTAAACGTCGTATTTGCTTCTGAGAAATTACTATCATTATTGTAATTTACGTCACCAACGATGCCACCATTACCGTCCGAGGTATGGAAACACTTCAGAAAGTCGGCAGACAAGAGCACTGCATCTTGTCTGTTATGCAGTGCAACAATTCAACTGCATGGCGGCACCTCAAATCTGCGAAATCATATAAAATTTAAGCATCCGTCCGCTGACAACAACAAGGCCAGTCCGGATGTGGCAAAGCAACAGACGTTACACCAGGTTTTTGCCCCCCGTCCTTCGTCGAGCGAGACGATCAACCAGGCCCTTGCAAATTTCGTGGTCCAGGCATAAGTGCCCATGAAAATCGTGGAACACGAGAGTTTTCGTCATCTGATGAAACTTCTGAATCCGCAGTACGAGGTGCCTTCTCGAACAACCGTCAGGGCGCGCATTGACCAGCAGTATGATGACGCAAAAAAGTCTCTGCTGTCCAGTCTTCAAGGAAGCACGTCTGTCGCTCTCACAACTGACTCCTGGACATCCAATGCCACAGAGGCATACCTCACAGTAACCGCACACTACATCAAAGAAGACTGGTCAATGGAGTCGCGCATACTTATGACCCGCGCTATGCCAGAGCGACACACCGGCGAAAACCTTGCTATTCGCCTTAAGGACTGTGTGGATGAGTTTGGTCTGAAGGGACGTGTTGTAGCATGTGTTCACGACAATGCCAGAAATATGGACTTAGCCGGCCGTCTGTGTCCGGACTGGCAGGACCTGCCTTGTTTCGCACACACCCTTCAGTTGTGCGTGAAGCCGGTCATGGACATTCCGTCAGTAGCAGACGTGATGTCGAGAGCACGAAAGATCGTCGGCCACTTCCGGCACTCCACAACCATGACAGCAGAGCTGCGATCGCGACGAGTTGTCATGCAACTTCCTGACCATGACCTAATTCAGGATGTTCCGACGCGCTGGAATTCGTCGCAGATGATGTTGCAACGCCTTGTGGAGCAGCGTCGTGTTGTTACCGACATCCTACTCAACCCACGCCTAACAGGGAAGCGTGACAGGGGTCTCCTGCTGACCGACGCTGAGTGGGAGATTGCCGGAGACGTTGCGTCTGCGTTGCAAGATCTAACAGAGGCAACAAAAAACATGTGTTCCGACACGCATGTCTCGTCATCCGAGATATATCCCGTTGTTTGTGGATTGCTCATTAACAGCCTGGGCTGCTCGAGTGACGATAGTGCGTTGATATGTCGCGTGAAGGAGACACTCCGGGACGAGTTGAAACGCCGTTTCCGGCCTTACGAGTATGAGACGGCCGCAAGCATACCAGTGGTAACATCCCTACTTGATATCCGGTACAAGCGCCTTAACTTCCTGACACCGGAACTGAAGAATAAGACGCGTACAGCACTCGAAGGAATGATGGAGGAGGTACCACTACGTGTTCATACCAGAGATGATAGTCAGCAGCCTCCGACTAAAAGGCCAAGGTTCAGCTTCCTGATCACATCCCCGACAGAGGCTACAAACCATGAAGATGAGTTGGATGCGTACATGCGGGTGAATTGTGAATCCGATGGCGACCCGTTGGTGTGGTGGTGTGAACACAGACAACGTTTCCCAACAATAGCGCATGTCGCCCAGAAGCTGTTGTCCGTGCCATCGACATCCGTGCCATCGGAGCGAGTGTTCTCCAAAACAGGGCGTCTTGTTACAAAGGCTCGCAACCGCATCAGCCACAAGCTTGTTGACAAGGTCATTTTCTTGACCAAATGAACAATGTTGTGCTTTGTATGTTGTGCAAATACTTGTATATGTCATGTTTTGTTTGAACTGTCCGATTGATTTTCACTGTTTGCAGTGTATCACTGATTTATTCTGCAGACAGAACTAGAAACTGTTAATAAAAAATTAACTCAGAATCTGAATTTGTGCTCTTTATTTTACCCACATTTAAATGTAAAATGAACATTAAACGATAATAATTCGGCTAAAGACGCTAAAATGCAAATAACAAAATAATTGAAAATATGCAATTATCCAATTAATATCCAATAAATAGAGATGCGGATTCGTTGAAACACATGACCCTCTTTACGTCAACCAGAAAGGAAAAAAAACATGTTAATATAAGGTCAATTTGAGCTTTAAAAATGGAAACATAATTAACAAAGAAACACACCTTTTTGTGAGCGATATGACGCGAACGTAATATAAGCGGCCCAATAAAAAATAATGACGCAAGCGATCTCAAATTAGAAATTACTTTCGTTTTTATAGAGCGATTCGAGCGGTATGACATTTGTATGTACTCTAACATTGAAACTACCAATAGCGTTTCGGTTAACCGGTTAATAACCGGTTACGGCAAAAGGTTAACCGGTTACTGATTTTTGTAACCTCTTGCATCCCTAATATATATATATATATACATATATATTTTATATATATATATATATGGAGAAAGATATGCGTGAACAACCATATATATATACCCGGTATATGCTTTTTCAATTTGTATCCTAGCTGTTTATATATATATATACAATGTGAGGGAAAAGCAAAAAAGGATTGTTGCAAATGGGCAATTTAAATAGCCTGGTCATGTTTATAAATTTTTAGCTGTATGAAATATCATCTCTTTAATGTTGAAGCATAATACAACTTTGCACTATCATCTAAGTTCAAACTGATCCAAACGCCCCGTTCTTATCATTTAAATGCAATATATTCTAACTTAAATAAAGATATATTAATACGTTTCTTATTTAACTATTGTGAAAATCTAAAAAAAGCAATTATGTTAACCTTTTCCCAAGCATTTGCCATAGCAACCACAATTTTGTACGACAAAAAATTGGGGAACGTATAAAAAGGATGTACGAAGAAAAATTTGGGTGCGAAATTTTTTTTGGGTACGAACAAACTTTTGGGTACGAAAAAAATGTTGGTACGAAAGAAATAGGGTATAAACAAATTTGGGTACGAAAAATATAATTGGTACGAAACAAAATTTGGGTACGAAAGAAAATTGTGGGTACGAAAAAAACTTTCGGGTACGGGGAATAGCACCCGTGGACCTCTCGATAATTTGAAAGAGGACGGGAACCAAGCTGCCTTTAACGTTATCAATGGCCCTGGGGTGGGTAATGTGGACATGGATGGTCGAGATAGATCGTATTGTCTAGTATTAATTGGAAGTCAATTGTTGAATAAATGAAGAAGTTATGTTAAAACAAAATTTTGGGTGGGCGTGGTTCTCCACAATCTCCAACACTATTAGCACTAGAACATTGAAACTTAAACACATGGTAGCTATGAGCATATGTGCGACGGTGCACTATTTGTAATTCTGATCTGACCCCTGGGTCAAAAGTTATTATCATGTGCGTCGCATGTTGTTAGTAAAATGAAGGTTATTTTACCCATGTTACCCATTTATTTACTCATAACTTTTGACCCAGGGGTCAGATCAGTACATAGATAATTACAAAACAAATATATATGTGTTATATCTGGCTATAATCCAACGCGTTATTAAGTGGAATACATCTAAGTCGGTCAAGTATACATTTGACAAATATTTAGCTCAAATTATGCAAGGGCGCTATTTCAGTTTGTTGAATTATTTAATGCTAATCTTTGTTGAGTTTGATCAACATTTTCTCCGCGGGTTAAAATCAAGCAGTGTTCTAGTGAGGAAGAAATATCAGGGCGCAGCGCTGAGCACGTTCCAAATTTGAAAGCGTCCATAAACCCGTTATATCAATACCATTGGTCTAATGCAGGTCCTTTTAAGTATATGGTATAAGAATTAAACTCTCCTGACATTGCTAATCCATTAAACTTCTATCTACAGTGCTTGTTTTGTTCAGATAAAGTCGTATTGAATTACACTTTTTAAATAGCTCCATATTTGTTACAAAAAATGCGACCAGTCAGATAGAAGTCTGTTTTGAACACAGCGTCAATCTGATGATATTTTCTGGTTGCAGATTTAAGAGGCTTGTCAGATTAATGTCGTTTCGTTTCATTTTGCTCAGTTAAACATACATCATTGTTCATTATTGTTTTTGAAAGAATTTTCATGTTTGTTTTATTTGTCATCTAACAACAAGATAATTAAAATAAAATTTTAAATACACACTTAAATTATACCAAATATTTTTGTGCAGGCACATATAATCATAGAATCATACATTATTTGATGGAATTCTTGTGTATATATTTTTCCTCCATAATTTCCCAACAAAAAAAGGAAAGAAACAGAAATCAATACAATCGTCGGATTCACCACACTCATAGCAGCTTTCATTTAAAGATGTATGTCATTCATGATTGCTGACTTATTAATACAGTTTTTTAAAATGAATTGTTTGGTCAATATAAAGCTTGACTAAGTTTCAAGATAAAGTAAAAAAAGAGTCTAGGGTGGACAAACGTCTCCTCCATATAACATTTGCATATAATATATGTGACGTTTTAGCAAAGTTGATCGTGTGGTTAAGCAGCTTTGTCATTTAAAGATATTATCGACACATGGAGGATGTTTGAAGACGTATTACATACAAGGCTCATCCCAAGCAATGTGTACTCAGTTGAGTTGAAAAGCTCTCTTGTGTAAATAAAATAAAATTTACCCAAACAGGATTTTGTGCACTTCTGTAATTGTATCGAGTCACCGCCATTGCAATTCGCTTGGACATTCGGGTTCAATACAAAGCACTCTCGTGTACGATTCCGCGTTCCCTCGACATTGCATGAGGAGTTACATTCAGACCATTCGATCCAATTTGTCCATGTTGCATCACCTATTAACAGCGTATATAATGCTGTTAAAATGAATCCACGATCCTTACTCTTTCCGTATAAGTTCACATACTTACTAGTTCACATACGTACTTGTATAACACTGCTGTAAAATGTGTATCGTGAAACCCACACTGGCACTGTCCGATCGGAAGATTTTTCATGATCTCGTTCACGTCTAAATAGTGTTTACCTCAAAAGTTTCCTCTTAAATTAAGTGAATAAAAAACTATGCTAATAGAGGAATAATTATGTGAATTTGATACAATGTTCAATAAAATAATGTTGTTCAATGAGTGTGTACACATATAATAGCTGCTGTAACTTGTTTGTGTACCATTTTTGTACCATTGGATGTGCTTGCAATTTTTAATGTAAATTGAAACATAGCCTGATAACAACGAAACTATTTCATGATTTTGTTAATTAAAACAATCATTTCATCATTCCTTCGTCGCCGACTTTTTGAAGAACACTTGTTTAGTCGGCGTTAGCCTGGGGATTGGTCGATGACTTTTCTAAGACGTTTAGCCGAATTGTTAAAGTCCAGAAGAAAATGTTTTATGACGCATAAATATTATCTCAATATTACTAAGGCAAAACTATTTTGCCTTATACTCCCTTTTATTCTTCGATAACAGATGTCGAAAAACATATTTTGTTTTCTACCTTTTCCTCATAAATGAATATTATATAGGCATAGGTTTTTGTAAATAATGGCACACTCAAAAGTATGACAGAACTACATGTATATACCTTTTAGTGCTTTCCACAGGTTTTCTATTAGATGACTGAAGACCATAAGAATGGTTTAGTGAAGAGTTCACAATGCCTAAATTGATTCTTTTAAATTTATGTATCGTGTAAGATGACTGTTTTGATGATTGATAACAATACAAACAATTTTTAATCTTTATAGAGACGTATAATACCGACTCGATCCATTTCCCTAAACATCGGTTCAAACAAGACTTTATCTATTACAGCATACTTACAACTGTTCCTATCTTTATCGTTTTTCCCATTCTAATTCTTTCTTTTAAAAGTAAAGTATGAAATAAAGTATGTCATATGTTACTATTCAAAGATTTGATAAAAAAAGACGTCAAATCGGGACAGGGGTGTTCCCACTCTACATGCGTAAATCAACTGACAAGATGTGTGGCATCGTGTACTGCTCAAATTCTATCACAACGACCAATCGACAGGCGCATCTGGGTATATAAAATGCAAGCGCCTCGGGTACTGAATTTATCTGATGGCACACTGACGATCCCGAAACTACTTTACATAGAAACAAGATGAATTATACAACATAAAACTTTGAGGTTCAGAATGGCTAGTTTTTGTTACTGAAAAATGCACTGATCGCAAATCTTCAAACGACCGGGTACTTTTTTAAAATGCTAGGGGACCGGCAGGGGCCCCTTAAATTGCCGTTGGAGAGCACTGCCTTTTATCCAGCATCAGTTCTTTGCCTTACAGGAAAAAACGATTTACCTTTTACCGATTCTAAAATCTTACAATCAGTGCAGATATAAATTGTAATATTTTTTAGGAACAATTACTGTAAAAGTCTTATGCAACTTAAGAGCAATCTTACATAAGGAACACATACCCAGCAGAAATCGTTTTTCTTGTCTATAATTGGGAATCGATCGTACGCCAGCGCAGGTGTTTATTCCTTCGACATCCACGCATCTTGAACGAACACTTTGTTTATACCAAGGATCGTATTCTCGATACCCTACCAGGAAACATGAATCCGAAACATCACTATGTAACATAAAACATGTTTAAAGTTGGACAGCTCTTTTTCAATGTATTTAAATATGTGTTTTCATAACATAAGGAATTTATTTGCAAGTTTATCCCAATCATTTAATAAATTTATTTTACGTTAATTTATTTTTTCCATATTACCTGTTACAGTCTTATATTGTGGAACAAGTTACACAGTCGTAATAAATTAAATAATATTACAAATATGTAAATATGCTCAAAACCAATACTTCAGAAGTAAAACTGTTTAAACAAGTTTTTTTCTCTTATGTATCCAAAAAAGAAACTGCATCGAAATACTCAGACACACAGGTCCAGATGATACATACGATGTTTATTAACGTCTATCACTTCAGCAATAATACGTTTAGAGTGACACGCGATGCAAAGTAAAAAAGAACAGTTTAAACAAGCAAATAATTCCGCCTTTGACGAAAGGAAATACACAAAATACACAGGTTATCAACTTCTGAATTATGTTGTGTATTGTGTATAAGTCTCAACACCTTAAAAATAATAGTATCCGAGTTCAAAGATGACACTATTTACTTAAAACGGATATAAATCGGAGGAAGTCGACAATAAAAAATACTTAGGTGACCAAGTTCATAAGGTTATGAATATATTTAAAAAGTTTCATCCCTCCAGCAATTAGCTTTGGTTTCGCGTGACTCCAACTCGTAAATGAGGATTCTGAGCCATATTCGTATCTATACAAGACTTATTATTGTCGTTTATGCAAGAAAAAAATGATGTTTTGGCATAAAGCTCTTCAAAAATACCTTTGTTGACACTTATTTATCAAATTTGTACAGTGGCAGTAGAAGAGTATGAACTTTTACCATTAGCTTCGTTTTTATCAGCGGCTGGCTCAATGTCCTCTATTACTGCGTAGCGATGTATGTTATAAATCTATGAATAAAATGGTCATTATGCAAATTATGCACAAACTATTATCGATTAAACAAAGATACATGACGATCGGTAAGTTAGTGAAATAGTAATACTCGTCTAAAATGTCTTAGTAATTGAGCCGCTCCGTGACTAATCTTTGTGCCAATTATTTATTTTCATTTTTTTTAATATTTAAAATGTCGTATGTGCTATATTTCGTTCTGAAATAAGTTATCTTATACAGCCTTCGTCATGGAACGGTTCGATAATATTCTCATCATTTCTGCAGTTATTACTTTATATGCTGTCATAATTTACGCTGTATTCTGAACGGCCAAGGAACAAACTGTTGCTGCTGCATTATCCAATTACAACTTTAAATAAACCAAGCGCAGTATATACATATAAAACATAATTTGAAATTGTCAATAAATATAGTGTTAAAGATCTGTGTTCTAATTTCAAAATGTATACAAAAGTGAACAAATAAATTTGTAAAAGTTATCATCTATTCTTATATACTGGATTATCTTGCAGGACTAGCCATTCCCCCTCCATGTCACCATTGAAGCACGTGTTCCTCTCGACCAGTGTGACGACTCTGATGCCAAGATCAGGGGCGCTGAATACAGGTGTGTCATCGGCTATGGTGCAGTAGATGGCCCCAAGCGCCCCATGAATTAGGCATCCCGCAAATACGAGAACAGCCAGAAACTGTCTCATCTGCAGTTAATGTGGTTTTTAATTGATACCATCCCCCCCCCCCGAAAAAAAAAAGAAAATACACACACAACCAAAACAAAACCCAAAACAAACCATTTTACAACCATGATATCGCAATATACACATTGGAGCTTATAACAACCCTTCATAATGTAAGGTAATTAGTAATACGTTTGCATTAAAATGGAATTTAATAATACATTTTGTATTTTCATTAATATCATCCTTTCATTTTTAGTACGAACGCAGAAATTATATCAAATAAAAATACAATCTTTAAACCTCAAAATGAATAAAACAGCAATAAAAATGTAAGCAAAGTAAAACTCCAGTTGCATGAGCAGAAGATCATTCGTAAAACAACTACAAGGTATTTTACAATGCGACACAGGACAAACATTGTGACAAACAAAAATACCAATGAATTGAGTTGGGGCACCGCCTTACACATTCAATCCAAATAAGGGCAATTGACCCAGATTTTTCCACAATCAAGTGGATATTATAGGCTAATAAAAGTATCCCCTTAACATCACAATTTAAATCAAACTGCAAAGAAGAGATCCCTGGTGCGTGTCAATTAAATTATAAGTAAACAGTTGTAAAAGTATTGGACGAGATTTGCATTACTTACATATAACGCTTTGACAATACACGTGACATGATTTCGTGATCATAATATTATCTTATGTCCAAAATAGTTATTTTAGATTCTGCGACCCTAACGACCGACGGACATTTCATTATTATTTGCAAATAAAGCAGTATCTCTTGAAAATAATTTGAATTATCTTCATTATTAAACTCAGATGAATATAAATGAATATAATCTTACTTTCTTGTTTGATCCCAATCTGGGCCGTCGTGCAGGTATTGCCGTCCAAGAGTTAACTGCAAAAAGTGTGTGCGATGGCGGTTATCTTAACTGAGATTGTCCTAGTTCCAAATACTCAACACTTGTCAATCTTGGTGAAAATCCTTTCCAATTCGGTCTGTAATTTCTACATTTCGAAAAACATTTTACGAGAAGTATATGTTTTAAGTTAAATAAAATCTTACTTTATATCTTGATAATTATCCCGCATAACAAAGTTATGTATATTTTGTTATAATAATGAAATGTATCGGCCGTTGCAATGCATTACAACCTAGTGCACAAATTTTAAAACTTGTCCCCAAACAGATAAGAAAATCGTGACAGACATGTTTGAAAATTGAATCAATTTAACAACGTCCTTTTTGATTGCAACAAAACGTGTTGAGTTTAAACGTTAATTGTAACGGGGCGGGAAAAGAAACTCATACGAGTTTCCAAATAATTATGACGACCAAAATATTGTTTATACAAGGTAATAAAGCGTATTACAATACGCGTGTACATCAATATTTATGTTTGTAATATTTTTCTCAAATACCAGACATCGTGTGTGATACAACAAAATGAAACTTTATTTGAATATAGTAAATTTAGGTAACGTATTCAATGAAAATATATATATGGCTATCAGGACAACTATTCCCTAAGTGGTTACTTAGTAAATACAGCGCATTGGTCGCGTGAAAAGCACATACTTCAATGTCGTTTTTAGTTGTTCGCGTAGCGAACGCTAATGTTGTTACTAAAAAGGTTAAGTCATTTCGGCTTATCTACGGAAAGCCTACTACCCGCCACACATGCCGTATCCGCGCGAGAAAGAGTTGTATAATTTATGCAAGAGGTTTGAGTTCACCAACTATGTTTATTCACAAATGGAAACATTATGTGAATATCGTGTTGAATGGAATATTTTTTAACGGACCTTATAAAAACAGAATCAATAAACAATGTTTGTATTATACGTGTCGCGGAAGAAATTATTTATGAATTATTAAAATAGTCCACTATCTGCTGCGTCTTAATAATCTGAGGCTATTACTAGATTCGGGAAAACAGCGCAATAGTATAAGGTTACGCTTGTTTATATTCTCAATTTATAAAACGTTGAACATGAGTTCAACAGTAACTTCAGGGATACGATAGACAACAACAAAAATGCTTCATAATCGCTTAAACCGAATATAAAAAAAACAATTAAATATAACACTAATTATCTGTTTTGTAATCTCGTTCATGCTTCTACTGCGGGGTTAAATTTGATATTTCTGGGAAACGTTCTTTTGTTCTCAATAGATAGCGGCGATCTTTTGTATTTACTGGTGCTAACAACGCATCAGTACAAGGTTAAGCTTGTTTATATTCACAATTCTCAATTTATAAAACGTTGAACATGAGTTCACTTATTACTACACGTATATAATAGACAACCTCAAAAATGCTTTATAATCGCTAAAACCGAATATTAAAAAAAAACTAAATATAACAAGAAATATCTTTTAAAAGGGTAGTGGGCGTTAATGATGACTTTGAAATAAAGTTTGCAATTTACGTTTCTAAATAAATAAACTGAAAACAAAATTTTAACTATTGTGTTTTATTTCACTTGTAAGTCGCATATCTACCGCATGAAATGTGTGTTATCATCGTCAAACCACAAATTGGTGTAAGTAGTTAAAATTATACTACGGGAGTGCACATCATATGTGTCCTCACATGCATAATTATGAGTATATTTCTGCGTAATCGAAATATATCGTATGTTAATATTTGATTTAAACGCAGTTTTGTTTCGACACATTTAAATCACACTTTCGTAGCCGCGTCATGCGAAAATGTGTCTTATGCGTTTCGACCAGCGTATCTTAAACCCAACATGTGCATTTGCGCAGTCTGGTCAGAGGCGATGCTGTTCGCTATAAAATCACTCAATGTGTTATGTTCTCATTATGTATCTCCTGACCAGACTGAGAGATACGCAGGCTGAATGGGCTATATATATAATGGGCTCAAATGGAATAAGACCCATTTTCGCATTACGAGGGTCATTAAAAAAACTTATTGCGAATTGTAAATGGCACATTTTAGAACAATGCTTTTCGATACAAAATTGAATTCTAAATAGCAAACTTGTAAATAAGGGCAGCCTATTAAGGCGTTCAGGAGCGATTTCCAGACGTGCTGACCAAGTACGGCAAACATTGTGCTTGGATATTTAAACGATTTTCCTCTTATCGTGACACTATACTATTTTGTTAATGTTTGTTTTCTCATCTTGAAAGCAAAACTGTGTTTATCGATAGTCAATTATATATTCCTCGTACGATTTAGTGGACGAGTACTGACCCTAAAATTCTGCGAGATGGGTTTTAACGCGTAATTGTAACTGGGCCACAATTTGTGTCTTTTGAACATACAGAGAGTAGTGCGGAATTCCTTACACTGAACAGTGCTACATCCTTTGCGCTGAGCACAGACACGGTGATGTAGACAAAGTTCAAAAGCTTTATCTCGAATCAGCCTATGAAATATTCGAAAATATTCACGCGTGTCTGCTGGCGTTATGTAAAAGTCATTAAAGGTGAAAAGCTTGGTAAAACAGCTATGCTATGTTTAGGTCAGAGTTGTTGACACCGTGTGAACTGCTAGGGTAACAAGTATTGCATAAACAACAAAGTACGGGTCAACAGGGCTGTCTTTATGACTTCCTAATTCGTGAGTAAAAAGTATTTCTCGCAGATTTATTTTTTATTCATTTTCATCAATTATCTTTTTGTATATTTTGAATTTGAATGTTGTCAAAAATCAAAAATTTTGTACAGGGAATTTTTAACATGAAATTATATTCTTAGTGAGATAGGTATTCGATACTCATACAATATTCATTTAAACTGATGGTGATTGAAAATTGTCTTTATATTCAGTTCTCATTACCATTTTCATCATACTTTCTATGCTTTAAGAACGTCCAAAAAGGGCAATGCTGTTGTTATTTTGTCTAAGATATCTCTATAAAATAAATAGGATGATAAAAAGTGCACACAAATCTCAAACCGTGCGTTATGACACACTCTTTATAAATTTGAATGACGTGTGTTCATTTCAAACTTGTGATTAATTTTGAAAAATGAGTTGCGTCTTAAATTATGCAATAGCAAACAAATTCGGTGCCTTCAGCGCTTTGATTCCACTAAATCACAAGACGTATGCAATCGGAATGTATACCAGTCACGAACTACATTAAAGATCGTTGTGTTCAGAGATGACAACCGAGTTTTACTCAACGCCTTGACCTTGTGAGAATGTGCGTGAGTCCCAGAATCACTGGTATACATTTATGACCGAATGTAAACCTGTCTAACACATAATTATGCAAAAAGGTCGCCCTAGCGTAGTGGATATGGTGTACGCCTGACGACCGGGCGATCACGGGGATATCCCCAATGCTGGAGCGTTCATTATATCCCCTCCAACAGACACCAAGTACTGGTGCCATCCAGGAAACAGACTCGGGAGTGTTTCAGTAAGCCTTAGCCTATCTATGCATTCGAGCTTAAATAAATAGGTTTAAACTAATGCATATACATCATATTAGCTTACTCCTATTGAATAAGAAGATTTAGATGTTTCCTGTAAGCTGAACACATTTGGAAAGCAGTTCGAAAAACAAACTTTGCACCAAAAAGGAGCACATTGGCAGTTATTGTCCCCTACCGGTTTCACCGGAGGGGACTTATGGTTTGCGCTGTCTGTCTGTCTGTATGTCCGTCAAACTTTTCTGGATCTTGCGATAACTTATAAAGTTCTTCATATTTTTTCATGAAACTTGAAACATAGATAGGTGGCAATATGGACATTATGCACGTCATTTCATTTTGTTCCTACGTCAAGAATTATGGTTGCTATGGCAACAAATAGACTAAAAAATACTGCTGAAAATGGTGGTTTTCTGGATCCTGCGATAACTTTAAGTTGTTTATATTTTTTCATGAAACTTGAAACATGGATAGATGGCATTATGGACATTATGCACGTCATTTCATTTTGTTCCTACGTCAAAAATTCTGGTTGCTTTGGCAACAAATATATATAATAAAAAATCTGACAATGGTGGAATTTCTGACAATGGTGGAGCCGGTAGGGAACATATATTGCTTGGCAATAGTCCTGTTAATTTTAATTCGGTACATGGATGTACGCGTTGTATATTTTCGTTTCAAACACGCTGATGAGTTATGTTCATTGCCCGTGTATAGTTTCGTAAAAACGTGCCACACAACAAAAATTAACCATCTTAAAATCAGATCGCAATTCTATCTCTATCATTCGGTTAATGTGCTGGGCCCATCTGGGACATTGTCGCACAATTGTGAACTATGTACACGTGTGAAGGGAAGAACAATGGTTAAAAGCCGGATAAAAACATTTTATGGACGGGGAAATGACCACCTGTTCTGGGAGACCATTCCAGAGGCGTATTCCAGTTGGGAAGAAGGAATACTGGTAGGCACGGACTGTCGTGAATGGCACTATGAAGCGGTTTGCATGGCCTCTGGTGTGCACTCCTGCTGGTATGAGTACGCTTCTGGAATCGATGTCCACCAGGTTGTTTACGATCCTGTACATCATGACCACTTTTGCCGCTTGTCGTCTGTATTCAAGCGTTGGCCAACCGAGCTTGTCCATCATTGCAGTGACACTGCTGGTGTATCGGTAGTCGCCTGTGCAGAAGCAGGCATTTCTTCGTTGGACAGACTCCAATTTGTTGATGTTGGATCGGGTTTTGGGATCCCAAACAGATGCCGCATACTCAAGCTGGGGTCTTACAAGTGATGTGTATGCCTTTGCCTTGATGTCTGTAGGGCAGGTTGCCAGATTCCTACGAAGGAAGGCTGATGTTGAGTTTGCCTTTTTAGCGGTGATGTCTATATGGCTGTTCCACGTGAGTTTACTGTCTATGGTCACACCAAGGTATTTGGCTTTATCTGTCTGTTTAAGTGTTTGGCCATGGATGTTGTATGAGCCAGGTGTGATGTTCCGCTTGTTGGCAATACGTATTATTTCGCACTTGTCTGGATTAAAGTCCATTAACCACTCCCGCTCCCATACTTGTAACTGGTCGAGGTCATCTTGAAGTGCCTTGGTGTCATCTGCCGATCTTATGGTCCTGTATAATAGACAGTCATCGGCAAAGAGGCGTACAGTTGATGAGACTCTACCTGGGAGGTCATTTATGTAGACCAAGAACAGGAGAGGCCCGAGGACAGTACCCTGAGGGACTCCTATTATCTAGCTTTCAGCGCAAAATAATTACTATCCTTTTTGCATATTTACTCCTACATGTATGCGTGACAGGTGACGCATATGCAGGTGACTGAGAAATGATGGTGCTTATGCTTTTTAAAGTGACGGTACCTGGACAATTCGTTTAAAAAGAAACGATTTAATGACAAATTTATTTTCATTGTGGTTTGGTTATGAAGTGGCTTAGACTTAAGAATACACATATACGTGTAACAATGATGTGCTTGATTTGATTCAGAAGTTATAGAAGTTGCTAAAATGATGTCAATTTAGTTTTTTATACGAAGTGGTGGACGTGCGAATGATAATTACAGGTATACGAATGACTTAACACGAAAGGGATATGTGCTCTTTTTAATAAATGTATCTACTGCAAATGCACATCAATGCAAATTAAAGAATATATTTTTTTTGTTTTAATACAAATAAAAGAAAACATAAATATTGCGAGTGTAATTAATTTTTACCTTGGAGTATTTCATAAGTTTTCTATGTATATTTAGTGATTAAAGGTCATAAATAATATACAAATTCATTCACAGATAAAGTCCTGCAAATGCTCATGCAGCCCAAGTTGTCATTGTATTGTAACTGCAAGTTCAATTACAATTCTGCATCTGACACGTATTTAATTGTGGTGAACAGAATGGAAATCATAAACGCTATTAATTATTTCATAACAGTCGTAAACACGAGGGCCTTAAACGCCCAAAGTCGCTCACCTGATATACAAAGAAACTGACCTGTTCTGTGCAGCCCAAGATATCATTAGAACAAATGTTCTTACTAAGTTTCATGAAAAGTGAACTATAATTGTAACTTTTTTAGAGTGCTAACAAGGTTTTACTATAGCCATATAAGGATAACTTCCCCACCCCCTGGTGGCCATGTTTTTCGACAGACCGGAACTATTTTCGAACTTATCCAAGATATAATTAACAAGAGGGCCAAGATGGCCCTAGTTTGCTCACCTAAGAGAAGTTGGTTCATTTAATCTTTACCAAACGTCAAACTTGACCTAGATATTGTCCAGACAAATATCCTGGTAAAGTTTCATCATTATTGAACCAAAACTCTGGCGTCTGGAGTGTTTTTGTTTTTATAAGATTTGACCTGGTGACCTATATTTTGAGTTGACCCCCCCTTACCAAACATCAAACTTTGCTTACAAAAATAAACATTATGACCAAGATTCTTAAAATTTGAAACAAAATTGTAACCTCTAGTATAATATAAGGAAAATTTGGACAATCTAAGGGCAATAATTATGTAATTAATTATGTTATTTGCTCATTATCAAACTTGACTGAAATCTTTCAGCAACTTTGATAAAGAAAGCTTGAGAAATGTGAATGCTAGAGTGTTAACAAACCAAATGTGGACAGGCGGACGGACTATGACCAATCCTAAAACCTCACCTGAGCAATTAGGTGAGCTTAAAAGTGTGTTTCATCTATCTGAGCCATTTTCCAAATTGTCAGAGAAATTAATAAAACCAATGTATTGACTAAGTTTCACGATGATTAAGCAAAAAATGTGACTTCTATTGTGTTTGATCACAAGGTTTCTCTCTAATCACATACGGAAAACTGCCCCACCCCCCCTGGTAGCCATGTTTTTTAACCGATCGGGACCATTTGCGACCTCATCGGAGATATATATAAAACCAATCTTTTCACCAAGTTTCATGATGATTGGGCAAAAAATGTGACTTCTAGAGTGTTCACAAGCTTTTTTTACTATATAAATATAAGAAAACTGCCCCCCCCCCCGGCAGCCATGTTATTCAACACTGACCGGAACCATTTTCGAACTCAACTCTCATATCATGGAAACAAATGTTCTGGCCAATTTTCATGAACATTGGGCCAAAAATCTGACTTCTAGAGTGTTCACATGTTTTCACTATATACATATTGAGAAAAATGTCCCGCCCACTGGCGGCCATGTTTTTTCACCGATCTGGACCATTTTCGAACTCGTCCGAGATATCAATAAAACCAATGTTTTGACCAACTTTCATGATGATTGGGCAAAAATTGTGACTTCTAGAGTGTTTACAAGGTTTCTCTATAGCCAAATTAGGAAAACTGCCCCGCCCACTGGCGGCCATGTTTTTCAATGGACCGGAACCACTTTTGAATCCAACCAACATATCATTAAGACAAACATTTTGACAAAGTTACATTTAGATTGGGCATGAAATGTGACTTCTACTGTGTTTACAAGTTTTTTCTTTTTTGTGACCTAGTGACCTAGTTTTTTACCCGGCACGACCCAGTTTCGAACTTGACCAAGATTTCATTGGGACAAAGCTTCTGACCAAGTTTCATTAAGATCAGACAATAAATGTGGCCTCTACAGTGTTTACGAACAAATGTGGATGGACAGACAACGGACAAAGAACTGTCACAAAAGCTCACCTGAGCAATCAGATGAGCTAAAAATGTTCTGAGCAAGTTTCATAATGATTGGGCAATAAATGTGACTTTAAGAGTGTTAACAAGTTTAAACAAGAGGCCATATAAGGAAAAATGCCCCGCTCCCTGACGGACATATTTTCAACCAATCGGAACTATGTTAGAACTCGTCCAAGATATCATAAGACAAATCTTCTTACCAAGATTCATGAAGATCTGACAATAAATGTGGACTCTATAGTGTTAACAAGGTTTTACTATAGCCATATTAAGTCATATAAGGAACAAGAGGGCCTGAAAGGCCAAAAGTTGCTAACCTGAAATACAAACGAAATAACATGTTCTGTGCAGCCCAAGATATTATTAGAAAAAAAAGTTCTGATCAAGTTTCTAAAGAGTGAACTATAAATGTAACTTTAGGAGTTTTAAAAATGTTTTACTATAGCCATATAATGATAACTTCCACACAACCTGGCGGCAACGTTTTTCAAGAGACTTGAACCATTTTCAAACAAACAATATATCATTAAAGTCTCTATAACGCTCAAAATCAATGAAAATTTTGTTAAGTATTTCGTAAAATAAAGTTAACACCTTAACAATCAGTGTTCCTTATAGCAATAGCCAAAATTTCAACGCTAGATGTGGTATGATTACATAGATTTTTGTAGATACAAAACGCTCGTTTTTATTTATTTGTGGCCACAATTTATTCCCGCGAATATATCTTTTCATACGACACACGAACACCATGTTAGTGTTCATGTGTCGTATGAATAGATATGAAAAACAATAATAAAAACGAGCATTTTGTATCTACAAACATCTATTTTACCAGACCACATCTGACGTTGAAATTTCTGAAATAGCCATTAGGTACACTGATTTTAAATTGGTTAAGTTTATTTTACGAACAATTGTAAGAAATTTTCGTTGATTTTGAATAGTAATGTTACTTTAAATCAAATGCTCTGACCAAGTTTCATGAAGATTGGACAATAAATGTGACTTTTATAGTGTTAACAAGTTTTGACTTTAGCCATATTAGGAAATGCCCTGCCCCTGGTGTCCATATTTTTCAACCAACATCAACCATTTTCGTCCAAGATATCATTGGGACAAATTATCTGACTAAGTTTCATGAAGATCGGACATAAATGTGGCCTCTAGAGAGTTAACAATGTTTTACAAAAGCCATATATAGCCTTCAAAAGCCATATATAACCATACAAGGACAAATGCCCCGCCCCCTGGCGGCTATGTTTTTTAAGCAACTGAAACCATTTTAAAACTCTTCCATGATATCATTGGCACAAATCATCTGACCGTATTTCATGAAGAACGACAAAAACTATGGCCTCTAGAGTGTTAAGAAGGCAAGTGTTAACGCTGCACGACGCAAAAGAGACAAAAGGTGTTCACAAAAGCTCACCATGAGCACATTTGCTCAGGTGAGCTAAAAAGTGTGAATTGGTTAGCTTGCTTATGCGATCCAACATAAATACTATTGAAAACGTCGACATTCCAAATAAACAAATTAACAAACAAATCTAAGTATATACCAGTATGATTGGGGAACAAAATATTGTTTTTTCAGATTTTCATTAACAAAGGCAAAAAAGCCACCCATCAGTCAAATATCAAACTTTTACCAGTATGATTAGAGAACAAAATATTGTTGTTTTTTCAGATTTTTATTAACAAACGCAAAAAAGCCACCCATCAGTCAAATATCCAACTTTAACAGTTAATCTTTTTCTTACATTGAGTCTTAACCCCGTTAAGCTTATACTTTATAATGAGCAAAATATGTAAAACGCAGATAAACTACAAATATATAACAACAGGGGAATAGTTCGAGCATAAGACAAAACCTCTGTCGCTCAATGCTTCTGTTAATTACTGTTAACGATTTTGTCAATACAACATCATCATTTACATAAAGATGAGGATGTTAACGTGTCACAATAAGTTTTAGATGAATCTGTGTCAGAATAACGAAAATAATCACTTATGATAATGCAAATGAGAATATTACACACACAAATATTTGGTTAGTTAGGTGCAACATCATTCCACTCAAAAATATTACATTGCAAATATACATTGTAACAGACAACGGCTATACTTTCATTTTACAGGCTTAAACATCAAATTTATAACGCTATCTAACCTTTTCAATTTTAAATAGTCAAACAAAAGGTAATACCAATAAATTATGATCATGAAGTACCTAAACCTGTACACGTGTCAAACAAATGAATGGCTTCTGATATATTTATAAAGCCTTGTAGAAAAGAACTGTTGTAGGTTTAACAATTATGAATTTAAAATCAACAACCTAGATGTATTTGGGACGCTGTTTAAACACACTATTATGGAGTGCCTGGCGAGGATTAAGTAAGCAGCCAATAGTGAACAAAGAATTACAAAGTAAGCATTATCAAAACAATTCAAAGAGAACTATTTCCTATATAGTTTCTAGATTGTTACTCTAAATCCTAAAGAAATTGCTATGAAATAGCAATGTTTCATGTAAGTTTCTGACATTAAAAAAAACAACAGCCAATGGTATCCCATGCTTAATGTTTTTAATAGGATTAAGTAAAACTTGTTTTAAATGAATTGCAAATCAAGAATCACACAGAAAACAATCACAGGTTATTTGCGTTTCTACTTTGTAATCACACCTACAATGTCTTTAACAGTGTATGGCTATTTCTGACAATTTCAAAAGCCAATAGAAGCAGATAACACTTTTTTACTTGTCTTAATGTTGAATGTCTTGAATGGAATATAAACCTTTATGTATGGCAGTGTCTGATATCTCACAATGAAACACTGCCATTACTTAAATCATTACACAATAAAAAAGATGAGAAAAAAAAGTATATATATTTTATTATCAAAATTGCTCATGTCTCGATCAGTATATAACATGTTGTTTTGTTACCATTTTCCCATGAGAAGTTACATAGCTAACAAAAAATACAAGGCAATTTATTATTATTATTAATATTTCCAATTCAGAATGTCAAATGTCAATACGAGTGGTGTGTAGCGGAGTGAGGTACTGCCTGCTATCTGCGCCCACGTCTCTTCATGGCAGCGGTGCACTGGGGACAGTACCACTTGCCCTTGGGCGCCTGGCTCAGACCCACACACCCGTAGTGGAACCACTCTATCGGGCACTGGGCAAAAAAAACTATATTGAAATCAAGCAAGGGAAAAATACAGAGCAGTGGTATACAAAAATAAATCAACAGTTCAGCAAATTGAAATGTACTTGATCAGATAAGGCACTGACTGTAAAACACCCATAATACATAACCTGCTCAATGGTCACTAATAAACATATAATAACAAGCACAACCTTGGAAATTCAAATAAAAAGAACATTACTAAAAGAACCATAAACAACATATAAATTAACTTAAAGCCACAAAGGCATAATGTATGGTGTGTCCCCCTAGCAATAGGGAGGTAAAGGTTCAATCCCTCTCTGGAAGTGTTCTCACTATCATCTTTGAGGACAACAAGTTTTGGTTTTGCCAATCAAACAAATTCAATAAGTTCTAAATAAGCCTAAGGCTATCCATTTAAAAGCTCTATAAAGGTCACAAATCCAATTATTATTCATATCAACTGGTCTAATTTTTACCGGATTTCAGTTATTCTTGCATAAAAACTTCTAATAACACAGCTTAGGTACAACGTTGTCAAGAATTATGGAAGATAAACCTGTTTCATAATTGGAAGAAATGTTTACATTTTTGCAACTAACGTGATGTGTAGCCTCAGAGCGTTGACATATGCTAAAAATAGCCGAAAGAAAATTCAATTTTAATTCTATTTTAACAACTTTTTACCAGCAGAAAGTAACTTATTAGATCACTACAAACGTTTTAACCATTTAGAAGAGACCTACTTTTTGAGTGATACCAGAAAACGTTAAGTCATCATTATATTTTGGGTGACCTGAGTCACTTTCACTTTCTCTTTCGCGTGTAAACAGCGATGTAAATAAACTGATTGTTTGTAAACTCAATTGACTTGGAGGACACTTTATTTTGAGCTCAAAACAAGTTGTATTGCTCATTTTTTTGTTATTATGTCCAATAGCATAAAATATATATATTGTTTTTTAATAACCTTTAAAAATAAAATATGAAAAAAATATTCTTGGGTGCAATGGTTGGACGGTAGTTCAAAAATAAAATAATAAAAATAGATATTTGTGTTTTTGAACCGTTTCCAAAAAAAAATAATTTGGGGGGGGGGGGGATGGTGTGGGTGGGGGTATAGTGTGAGGGTGTGGTGGTCATTTGTGAGATGATCTTAAAAAAAAAAAATGAGGGGGGGGGGGGGATTCCGGTCATTCAAAGGTCAAAGTAAAATTCAACTTGCCAGGTACAGTAACCTCATGATAGCATGAAAGTATTTGAAGTTTGAAAGCAATAGCCTTGATACTTTAGAAGTAAAGTGGATCGAAACAAAAAATTTAACCATAGATTCAAAGTTACTAAGTAAAAAAAGGGCCATAATTCAGTAAAAATGACAACCAGAGTTATGCAACTTGTCCTTTTACTGTGCCCTTATGATAGTTTGCGAGTGTTCCAAGTATGAAAGCAATATCTATGATACTTTAGGGGTACAGTGGACCAAAACACAAAACTTAATCAAATTTTCAATTTTCTAAGTATATAGGGGCCCATAATTCTGTCCAAATACCAGTCAGAGTTACATCACTTTGCCTGCACAGTTCCCTTATGATAGTTAATAAGTGTTGCAAGTATGAAAGGGATTGAAAGCAATAGCTTTGATACTGTAGGAGTAAAGTGGACCTAAACACAAAACTTAGCCAAACTTTCAATTTTCTAAGTTTAAAAAGGGCACATAATTCTGTCAAAATGCCAGTCAGAGTTACATAACTTTGCCTGCACAGTCCCCTTATGATAGTTAGTAAGTGTTGCAAGTATGAAAGCAATAGCTTTGATACTTAAGGAATAAAATGGACCTAAACACAAAACATAACCAAAATTTTCAGTTTTCTAAATATAAAAAGGGCACATAATTCTGTCAAAATGCACGCCAGAGTTATCTAACTTTGCCTGCCCAGTCCCCTAATGATAGTAAGTAAGTGTACCAAGTTTGAATGCGATAGCATTGATACTTTCTGAGAAAAGTTGACCTAAACACAAAACTTAACCGGACGCCGACGCCGACGCCAAGGTGATGACAATAGCTCATAATTTTTTTTTTAATAGATGAGCTAAAAATCTGTAAATAATTACGTATCTTCACCTTTATAGAGCCTTAAACTGAGCTAAGCTTGATATGCAACAGCATAAAATAATAGCAAAACATGTAGTGTTGACAAGTAGATATGTTATGTAGGGCCCAAAATATGTTGTCTTTTTTATCGCTTCTCTAACTAGAAAAACACAAGATATATTGTGTGTATTGTTTTACAGAAAATTGTCTTGACCTATTGAAAGTTGAAATAATTGAATTTAAAAACAATGTTTATATTTTTAGTTTTTTATTTGTTTTTGTTTTTACAATCTATACGTCTCCCTTCTTACAGAAAAGCTTCTTTTACCATTCATGTTACCACATGCTTTCTTCTCTTTAAAATTGTACATGTATTTTATTTACTTACTATACAAAACTTAATTCAGAAGAGCGAAAACAAATATGAATGAGAACACTTTACTATGATTTGCAATAACCTGTATAATTGAAGCCAAGCAAGAAAACACTAATTCAAGAAATGACCATGTTTTATACAAAAAAAGGCCATCATGGCAATGAGTGCTCACATGAGTTCAAGATGAACCACTTGTTCAAGAGTTTTACTCATGACAAAGTTTTGTTCCCCACTTGACCCATATTTAGATAATCATTTTGACCCTGTTTTATGAAGATTGTGTCATTAATGTGGTTTGCCAAGTGGTTTTTGGGGTTTTCAAAGCTTTGACCTGTTGACCTTGTTTTTGGACATGCATGTCCTAGATTCAAATTGGCCTAAATAATGTAATGACAAACATTCCTTCCAGTATGGCATCTCGAATAGTTACATTTTATTTTTAGATTTGACCTGATAACCTAGTTTTTGGATGCTTATGACACTGATGTAAACTCTGCCATGATATTGTCAAGATCAACATACTGACCAAGTTTCTCCACAATTGAGTCATTAATGTGGCCCCTAGAGTGGTAACATGAAATTTAAAAGATCTGATCCGTTTAAAAAAAAATTATTTCTCTTGCTTGTTAAGTTTTTTTTGCTTTAAACTTTTTGCAAAGCTCTGGGCACTTTCAGGAGAGAATTTCTTATTACAATCCTCTAGCCAATTATTTAAGGTATAAGAACAATTGCTTGTATAGTACAGGACATTACAAACAATACAACAAATGAGTCCCTATTCACAGGAAATTACCATGCAATCAAACCGCAAAAGGGCAAACATACATCATCATTATAACATCTAACATGAAAATGATATCAGCTCAATAAATAATTAACTATTCCTTTGAAATTATCCTTTAATCAAACCGCCTCAACCACATACCTACATCATAATTATCATTAGCACCATTAAAAATTCCCTAATGACAAGAATTTTGCCTACAATCAAATCACATATATGCATACGTACATCATCATTATCACATCCGACCATTTCGCCATAAGACACCTGATTGCACAGGCAGTATCGGGGTTCATTGGGGTCGTCTTGCCAGTTTACTGTCTCCCCGTTCTCATCAACAATCTGCAGCTCGTTGGTCGGCTCTACTGCCGGCGTCGGTGTTGTGTCAACAGCTGTCAGCTGCTGGGACAGTGCCGACATCACAGTCTGTAATATCAGAGTGGATTGTAATATCAGAAAGTATGAGGTGGCAGACATGTTTGAATATTTTGCCACACAAATGTTATCAGGGCTCAGAATCAAAGATGACTAATACTTAAGGAACATTATAACTAAACAGCAATAGCCAAGCGCAATTACATAGGACTGTTTGGATCAATCGGAATTTAACAAAAGCTTTGAATATTTATATTTAATGGTGACATATTTAACGTTTCAATTATTCACTTAAGAAAAAGGCCAGTTGGTAACTCCACAAAAATAGGTGGCCAGAGCATCAATCTGGCAGGGAGACTCAAATATGCCCTCATTAATACAGGGGTATATAATCACAGGTAAATGCATACAGAATGTAAGAAATCTTAAATAATGTTTTTTTACTGTGCTTTAAATAAGCGGGTTTATTCGGGGTTGAATCTTTACAAGAATATCCCAACCTTGGTACATGTAACAAATATGCAGTATGCTGGTTAACAGTCTTGATATCTTGGATAGGAGAGCAAATTGGATCAATTATGCATGCACTGTCAGAGTAATTAGAGGGATATGAGAGCTTTAATTTGCAGGTCATGAACATGATAGTGAACGGTTCTTAAATTGTGGTATTTATACACGATACAGAGTATAATACTGTTATTAGCAAATTAAGTGCTATCTATTTTGTACTTGACAATGATGAAATGATGGCAATCAAGTGTTCCGAAAATGTTGTTTATGTTCAAATGGCAGCCAAGAAAGTCGTTGTTATGTTAGAGTTGTAAAAATGAGGAATTAAATATGAATTATTTTTTTTTTAAATCACTCAAACTGGCATAAAAGCATGCAATATGTGAGACCAGCATTTTCATAACACATGCAAATGGACCAATACAAATGTTACTGGCCACATAGAACATGCAAATGTGAACTGGAACTTTGATTAACTGGTTCAACAGTTACTTACAATCAGGGAACAAATAAAATGCTTTCTTCATCTTTATTAGCTACTTATAAATGCAAAAAATCAGACAATTCTGTTAATCAAATCACAGCTTTGCAGTACCAACATGTGTTATTCCTGGACAACAATAGACAAATGGGGACAACAAACAGACACACGAAATGAAGACCTGCATCTCATATGCAAAACAAAAGCTTGTCACAGTTGTGACAAATAAGTTCCAAACAGCTTGATGTAATATACATAAAGTTGAAACATTTGTAGCTTTTGGCGTAGCATTATAAAAGTCCTGTACACACAACTTCATATGTAGGGAAAACTTCTTCAGAATATTTTATGGACACACAGACTATCAGACATCCATAATTATTCCTATACACCTTCCTATACTTTGAATAAGTAGGTTGGTGGAGTTATACATTAATATCTAAAAAAAAATACAAATGAGTGTCATGTAAATTGAGAATCTGGCAGCAATTTCAGCATTTTGGGAACACAGAGGAAGCAATTTCAATTGGGAACCATCGCTTTTTTTTTAAATCAAATAATGACATTCCAGTTGTTTTTCTTTTTTTATTATACAGCTGAATAATAAACTTAGATTAATATTGCAATTTATTACTATTTTATTTTTTATCATTCAATTGAACATTTTTACGCAGTCATTTTGGTAAAATAAATACTTTTACAGATTAGAAATGGGGCCAAAATATTTGCTATGGGGGTTGCACTTAGGCCCAAAATTTGACCAAAAAGACCCACTGACAACTCACCACATTTTGTTTTGAATGCTGAGTCTGTTGTGCCTGTAGGAGTGCAGCTGCCTTGGAGGTCTGTCTGCAATATAACAAACAGTAGGTTGAATTGATATCCCCCGCCATATAAAGTTTGTTCATTGAAGTGTAAAAAACCTCGATGTATGGTATAATCCTAACAAAATAAGGCATATTTAATCAAACTTTTTAACATGTTGACCTCAGTGTGGGACCTTGTTCCTAGAGACATGAGTCTTACCTTGACATACTAGCAAATAAAGAAGACCAAATGTCAAAAATTAATTACAGAATCCATTAATACATACTGAAGTAGTGGTAAATTTGTGATCTTTAACTCAGTGTGTGACTTTGACCTTGCCCTAGTTTTGTGGATCTTTCATTTGTCACAGACCAAGATGATTGAGATCCTTCATATATTGTAGACTCTTTAAGACACCTTTAATGAAAACAAGAGATTGCCAAGCAATGTGGTCCCCTACCACTCAAACTCCACAATTGTCAGTATTTTTTGTATTTGTTTTTGTTGCCATAGCAACCAGAATTCTTGACGTAGGAACAAAATGAAATGACGTGCATAATCTCCATATTGCCATCTATACATCCTTCAAATTTTATGAAAAAATATGAAGAACTTTATAAGTTATCGCAGGATCCAGAAAAGTGTGACAGACAGACTGACAGACTGACTGACAGACAGAGTGCAAACCATAAGTCCCCTTCGGTTTCACCGATAGGGGACAATAAATAACATTTGGCCTCAGTAAGTTACCTTGACCAATTGGATCTGAGTCTTACCAGTGACACACAGCCAAATAAAAGGATAATACTTGAGGAAAATAATTACAGAATTCCTTCATGCAAATTAAAGATATTGCTAAATTATGAATATTTCATCAAATTTGCAATCATTGACCTCAATGTGTGACCTTGACCTTGCATCTAGTGTCATGGGTCCTTTATGTGACTCAACACAATGTATAACATAAACCACAATGCATCACTGTGTTTTTTCTTCAGCTTTAAAAGAATGGCAATTGGGCATTTTATTTGAGCACTTTGACTCATTCCATCTGCTTTCAGTGTAATTTTTTTGGGACTATTTGGCCTTTTGCAGGGGGAAGTTATTTTTTAGGTTTCCTACACATGATTTGAAGTTACGTTCTGATGGACACAGAGACGCAATTCTTAACGCCTTACACTTCAGCAGTGTGGTTTTGAAGACAACATACCCTTTTATCACCAAAACATTCGAGTACGCAAAATTTCGCGATTTCAGCATTGATTGTAGGGGATGTGATATTGAAAACACCATATGCCCCTTTCTAATTTATACACTCTTTACACATAAATAGATCAGAAAATCACAACTCTGCACTGAAATGGAAGATATCAGCTTTAAACCTCAAACCCCTGCAGAGACCAAGAGTACTTGAAAGGAGAAAAAATCCTAGACCTGAAATAAAAAGGGGAAATAAGCTGAATGGAGGGAAAATATTAAATCTGTTGAAAGGTAGAAAATTGTAAATCAATATGTGATTTTTTTTTATCAGATACAAAGACAAACAAAATCCTTCTTTTTTTTACTTTGTGAAAGGCAATAAAGAGTGTCAGAGAGTAGTAGTTAACATGCCCGTACTTCTTCTGCCTCTGAGAGCGTCCCTGGGCGCTGTCCTGGGCGGACACAGAGGGGGTGGAGGGCTGGGACGTGTACATGAAGTCCTGCTTGATGTAGTCCTTGCTACTGAGGTCCGTGCTGCTGGCGCCCTTCGTCATGGCGACGTAGCTCGCCTTCATGCTTGGTGTACGTCTGCCCTGAGACTGCATCTGAAAGTGGAGTTGGTTTTTACCTATTTATTTAAGCTTGATTGCATGGATAGCTTAAGGCTTATTGAAACACACTCTAGGCTTTTTACTGAATAAAACCATTGCTTGGTGTCTTTGGGGAAGATCTAAAGAACACTCCCAATCTGGGTATCAAACCCATGACCTACCGTTCACTAGGCGGACACAATATCTTTTACACCACCCTTACCATTTCTCCATAATTAATATCAAACCATCTATGTGATTCAAGGTTTCAAAAATGTGAATTCATAAAAAAAATTTAGATGTTCTTCAAACCATTTGGTGGACAGACCGTCAGACAGACCGACATGTGCAAAACAATATACCCCCTCTTCTTTGAAGGGGGGCATAATAACAACTAACCACTCCACAACTGTAAAATATTAATAACTTGTTGGTATAAAGGTTTTATAAAAGATTCATATCTTATCTTTACATAAAAATGTGGACTTCATAATTAAACTAACCCGTTAAAACTACTTTTCATAAACATTTCAAATAATAAACCTACTAAATGTATAGGAGTACACATGTATTTTATTTAATATGGTGTTGATTTCCCTATTTTATGCATAAAAGTGTTGGAAGCAGATATTTCTTTTTGTTTTCTTAAATGAATATTTTAAACTTGTAGCTACTGTGTATTTTAAGCCATGGCTCGCAGTTATGCTTGTATTTTTCAGAGTATCCTGTGACACTTACACATCAAATGATTTTGGCTACACACAACTAATAGTTAACCTACCACTTGCTGCGTCGCTGCTATAGCTTGAGAGGCAGCAGCCTGGATGGCTGCATTGCTACCTGTGCCTAGATGGGCTGAAACTGGTAACAAACAGGTTTCAAATCATAGGGATATCAACTAACAGTTATTCGTACATTGAAAATTTAGAAGAACAAGAGATGTGTTTGTCGGAAACACAATCAATGCCCCCTATTGCGCTCTTTAAAGCCATCTATTCAACCTTTGACCTTGAAGGATGACATTGACCTTTCACAACTCAAAAATGTGCAGCTCCATGAGATACGCATGCATTTTAAATATCTAGTTGCAATCTTCAATATTGCAAAATTTGACCTTTGACTTTGAAGGATGACCTTGACCTTTCACCACTCAAAATGTGCAGCTCCATGAGATACACATGCATGCCAAATATCAAGTTGCTCTCTTCAATATTTAAAAAGTTATAGCATATGTTTAAGTTTTCGGACGGACGAAATATTTGACATTTGACCTTGGAGAATGACCTTGATTTTCACCTTTCACCACTCAAAACGTTCAGCTCAAGGAGATACACATGCATGACAAATATCAAGTTGCTATCTTCAATATTTAAAAAGTTATGGCCAATGTTAAAGTTTTCGGACGGACGGAATATTTGACATTTGACCTTGAAGGATGACCTTGACCTTCACCTTTCACCACTCAAAATGTTTAGCTCCAGAAGATACACCATTAAAGTGTTCGGACGGTCATACAGACTGACATACTGACTGACGAGAGTTCAACTGCTATATGCCACCCTATCGGAGGCATAAAAATACACCTGTAATGTTAGGTTTATCGGAGACTGACAATTTTGTATAGTGAATTATGCATATTACATGACTTGTCACTTTATCTTTTGAATCAGCTAACTTACAGAGAAAAATACAAATTTAAGGATGGAAGTATGAAAAAGGGACAAAATTGTCACAAAACCAGGTTTTCAATTTGAAAAAAAAAGTCTGATAAAGGGAGACAATTCAAAATGTGCATTGTTACCCACTTGTGTGAAATTCAATCTATTTTTACACGTGGCAACCTTGATTTCAATTTGGAAAAAAAAATCTGATAAAGGGAGGCATTTCAAAATGTGCATTGTTACTGATTGTCCATAGTTACCCCCTTGATTCAAATTCAATCGATTTTTAGTTGTGGCGACCTTGACGTAATTTTGTTCGCGCGACACACCGTCCAATGCTGGTGAACAAATGTGCCAAATGATTTTGAAATCTCACAATGAATGATATAGTTATGGCCTGGACGAGCTCATTAATGGCCATTTTTCGACCTTTGAACTCAAAGTGTGACCTTGACCTTGGAGATATCGACGTAATTCTTTTGCGTGACACACCGTCTAATGATGGTGAACAAATGTGCCAAATGATTTTAAAATCTCACACTGAACAACAAAATTATGGCCCGGACAAGCTTGTTCCGCCCGCCCACACGCCGACGTTTGCTAATCTACTAACCAGTTTTTTCCTCCAGAAAACCTGCTTAAAAATCAGCATATCTAAATACTGACATTTTAAAAATATTTTATCTTGTAAGAAAATTTTCAAAACAAATGGAATCCAAATGAATTTTGTAACAAAGAACCTTTAGACCCAGCTATAAATAAAGAACTAGCATTAATTTTCGAATAATAATTAGAAATCTAATGAATCAGAAAATCTTACCACCAACTTTGTACGCCAGATTTGAGGTAGGGGTTACGGAATTAAACATGGCCAAATTTGGCGAACTGGAGGCTGACTGAGATTTTCGGACCGGTCCAAACGAGTCTCGAGCGATTTCATTGGCGAGTGAGGACAGGACTTTTTCTGTGGTGAGTCTCTTCTCTTGTTGTACAGGGGGAACGGACATAGGAAGTTTCCTTTCTGTAGGTGTGATATAGGTATCATTATTTTAGGAAAAAGATACCAAGAAGACAAATTGTCCCAACATTTCTGAAGAAGCGAAATAATAATAGTTATCATTAAGCAAGAGAAAAAGGAGACCAATTGTGGCACTTAAAAATGTAGAAAGCCATTTGATATTAACAATGTACCTGTCTAGAAAAAATAGATACTTGCAGCTTCATTTTGCTTTATCAGAATTTATATTTTGATTATGACAGTATACAATTATGTGGCATTGCAGAAAAGCTGAATTCATTTGTCAATTAATGCACACATTTATCACAACAATCAATTAAATATTATCATTTTGTCTGTTTGAAAACACTGCAGATTTAAATTGAGTTAAAACTTCTGCTCACTTAATTAAAAATGAGAAACAATTGGATGTAGTAGAGATCAGTTATGTCTTGGATGCAGTAATAAGTTCATCCATTCAACATTTCTGCATACATGTAAAATACAGTTTGTAAAATAACGTGTAAACTCTGAGCACCAATTGAAAGCACTCTCTTAATAATTTTCTGCTCTACTAAGGTACACTGTTTACTTTTAACTTTGAAAAATGATCACAAATTCGGATCGAAAAGGATACCCTTTTCTGGTACCAACTTTATGTAGAGTGAAATTGCTGGGTGTCAAACACAGACTGTCACATGGACAGTGGTTAGACTTAATGCCCCTTCATCATTCTTTAAATTTGCCTATGCATAAAAGCATAGCATGTCAGCTACATGTATATGCCAATAACTGTCACAATGTCAACCTTAATTTTGCAGGGGCATAAAAACACAGCATGTCCACCACGTTTATAAGCCACTTACTTTCTACCCTGTGATTCTGGGCAGGTGGCTTGTCCATTTCTAGTGATCCTGGAGTAAAGGATGAAATATTTAGTTACCATGGAAGCATTTAAACATAATCTCATCTGTCAAGAACTCAATAAATTCCACAAAGCAAGATCATTTCTTTCAAACATCAACACTTCACGACTGTCTCCATCATTATGAGAATCAGAGCAATCAAAACACTTCCTGTCCTTTAGTCTAGTTGATTTTAAACCTAAGAATGGAAGGGAGGCCCTTTTTTATTTACATATGTATATGTCCTACAAAATATATGGCAACACTTCCATTTTTATGCCCCACTTTTTTGTGTCCATCATTAATTTCTCAAATTCCTCGTAAATACAGTAACAGTAGGGCTGTAACAATACATTTGAATATTCGAATACTCGAAAACGGCTGTGGACGAATCGTATTTGTTATTCGCCACCTCCCGAACCGAATATTTGATGAATATAAACAACGTGATCTCAAGTTTGAAAGTTTAATCATCTTATCTTACCTTACAAATGAAGGTTCATACAATAAACCCCTATATTTTAATGTTCATCTCCGTATTCCGGTGTTTTTCATCATGTTTACCCAACCCACTATGTTACACAGTGAGATTATCAACAACAAGAGCTGTCCGAGGACAGCGCGCTTGACTATTCGAGTGCTTTACAGTATAACGTAAGCCATCATGGATAGGGGGGGGTATAATGTGGGTGTGTGATCATTTCATAGATGATCTTTCAAAAATAAAAATTGGGGGGGGGGGCGTGGGGGATGCTTTGGGTGGAGTGCATTGTGGTATGTCAGGTAAGTTTTGTTTTGTCAAACTTAAACATAGATTTATCAATAATATGCATATTCTAAGTAAAAATGGGGCCATAATTCTGTTAAAATGCTTGATACTCTGCTCTGTCTGCTCTTGTTTATAGGTTGGGGTCATGTTTGTAAACAAGTATGCAAAATATGAAAGCAATATGTCAAGGGACACAGGAAATATTTGGGGAAGAACGCAAACTTTAACATAGATTTATCAATAATATTCATATTCTAAGTATAAAAGGGGCAATAATTCTGTCAAAATGCTTGATACAGATGTCTGCTCTTGTTTATAGGTTAGGGTCATGATGGTAAACAAGTATACAAAATATGAAAGCAATTTGTCAAGGGACACAGGAAATATTTTGGGTAGTACGCAAACTTTAACATAGATTTATCAATAATACACATGTATGCATATTCTAAGTATAAAAGGGGCCATAATTCTGTCAAAATGCTTGATACAGTTGTCTGCTCTTGTTTATAGGTTGGGGTCATAATGGCAAACAAGTATGCATAATATGAAAGCAATATGTCAAGGGGCAATGAAAATAATTAGGGTTGTACGCAAACTAAGATTTGCACGCTCATGGAAACGCTAACTGCAACGCCAACGCCGGGGTGAGTAGGATAGCTCCACTATATATATTTCATATATAATTGTCGAGCTAAAAATGGCGGGCACCGGTTGAATATTTACAACATAGAATCTTTTGATGGTTGTTTAATGTTTATATAGGTAAATACAATTGATTTGATGTTCAAACATACACATAAAGGATTAGCAGATGGAATTTATTTTGTGTTTATCTGTACAATTTATTTTGTGTTTATCTGTACAACAATGATTGTGCAACTTATGAACAAACATGGAGCCTAGAAAAGGGAATGCTATCGATTTCGTTGACCCGCCTGCCAAATACACATCGTTTGTCAGGCGCTGTGTTCAAAGTTTAAGCAGTTCTAGTCAGTGTTTTGTTATATTTCATAATTTCAGTATGCAATGATACTCAATTAAGCAAATTGACAAATACTCATAGTTTCATACTATAAAATGCCATGTCAAGTTGTCAGTATTACTTTTGTTCATTCAAATTCATATTCGCGAATAAATATTCGTATTCGCCACCTAGTGTATACATTACAGCCCTAAATAACAGACAAAGCCAATATGTTTTAATTAGCTATTGGTGATTACATAGAGTAACATACAGTATTTTTTTGTATTAAAATCAATTCAGTATTACTAGGTATTAAAATCAATGTATTTTGAATAAGGAACACATCACATTGTATATAATTATGTTGCATTGATGCTTGAATAAAAGTGAATAGGACATGTATCTGTATTAATTACTACGATATGAAATTGTTACATGCACACTTTTACTGGAACTAAAACTTCCACGCAATCCTTCAACTGAGTTCTCTAAGTACAAAAGATGACAAAATCTTGCTTAAAGGCAGGTCAAAGTTACAGTTCAGTGAATGTCTGAGTGATTATAAAGATTCAGAACACATTTGCTACTTTTATTTCAATATCTGTAGAATATATAGACATGGAGTAGTCACATTTAAAACTTTAATCAGAACTTTCTGAGTACAAAAAAGAGGCTTAATTCTACCAAAAGGTAGGTCAAAGTTACAGACTTTGGTCACCCACTGACCAAGAAAACATGTGTGAAGTGTAAAATAAATACCTGTACTATATACAGTGACATTGAGAAGTTTCATGTTAACCTAAACAAAATTTCTGAGTACACACGGAGACATAATTCTGCTAAATTGCAGGTCTGTGTTATGAAACTTGGTCAGTGACCTCACACAATAAACCTTAAACACATCGGTGAAGTTTCAATTGAATGCCTGTAGTAGAAACTTTGATATGGAGATGTTTCGTGTTTTCTTTGACCAAATTCACATAATTCGGAAAAATTGCATTTCAGAATTCAGCATTATGGAACTCACACAATGAAAACACATGCGTGAAGTTTCAATTGAAAACCGGTAGTAGAAACAGTGATTTGGAGATGTTGCACATTTACTTTAACTAGAGCATGACGCAACTGCAACATTTGGGCAAGTACATGGAGCAGAGCTTTGCCTACATGATGAAAACTTAAAGTAAACAACCCACTTTTCTCCAGAACCTCTGTAATGCCAGCATTATCTGCCTCCAACTCCATTTTGAACTTAGACAACTCCTGGTCAAGTTTCCGCAGGTGTCTGTCTACCTGTAAATGTCAATAAGATATATAAGATTTAATAGGTGCATTCAAATTCAGCGCTTTTTTCCTTAAATAGAATAATGTATTATACTAAAAAAAAACTTTAAAATCATGCATTTGTCCCCTTAAACTGATTTTTCCATCTAAGAAAGTTTTCCCCCTCAAAAGACGCTATATTCCCCCATCCTATAATATAGAGGCTAAAGGCCCAGACATTAGAGTAGTTTGCTAACTGAATAATTACTGTTAAATGAACATTTAAATGGATTTGCTTTAAGAAATTATTTAAGCTTACATTTATTATAGTTTTCTTGTTTGTACAAGGTTTTCCGAACCATGTTGTTTATCATGTGCAAAAATGTTATTATCAATATAAATAAAGCTTATCATATTGAACTTCTGAATTTATTTCTTGTAATTTATGTAATTACTCATAATAAGGTCGAAATAACCAACATTTAAATAATAACAGTTTTTATTTCCTAAATGTTAGACTACATGTTTAGATGATCAGAAAAAATAAGTTAAATGTTGCATTCTATTTTACTTTGTATAATCTGTGTATATCTACAATGATGCATTAATCAATTCAGAAATATGCGTTGATCCTTTTTTTGTTTCTTTTATTTGCGGTCCCTATCACTCTTCACAACGCTCATTTTGTATCCAGAACTTCTTAAACATATTCCGCAGTTTGAAAGGACCAAAATGCTCTGGATGTAACACATAACAAAGCACTGGATTTTAATTTTAACTTCAATGTCTTCAAATATTTATCACCAAATGCTTCATTTTAATGTACTGGTATATAAACACTCAAAAAATTGTGATCTTATTTTGAAATAACATTTTTAAAAATGTTATAACTGACAATTGAACAAAAAATGGGATCAACTACGTTTGTTTTGGGATTTGGTCTGTTTTATGGGGTTTTTTTAAGAGCAGGAAAACCCCTGTAGACTTAGAAAATGTATTGTTAATATCATTGATGGGATCATAGCATCAACATTAAGTCAACTCCTTGAATTTCAAAACAAATCCAAATGCTTTATTTATGACATTAAGTACATGTATTAATATGGTTTTTCTACCATTCCTATCTCCTTGTAACTTACTAAATCATAAACGTGGTTTGCTAACTGTACTTTTTCATCTGCATCCTCTAATGTTTTGTAATAATCCTGAAAATGTACAACAGTGAGAATATTACATGTATACAAGCCAAACATCACAAGACTAGAAGTTCATATAGTAAAAAGGAAATTTTTTATATTGGAAAAATTATGTAATTCATCAGGAATTGAGCCATTTTCCATTTGGCATGCATCATCCTCTTATCCATAATTATACTCATACCAAGTTTCAATGCACTTCCAAGATATGGCTTCGGACACAAAAGTGCCGGACGGACGGAAAGACGGACAGACAGAAGGGAGGACAACGCGAAACAATATCCCTCCGCCTATGGCGGGGATAACTAAAAACAGCTTCAGTGGAAAGACATGGGGGGTCATACTTTTCCATTTGTTTGTCCCTTTTTCATTTCCATATGTTGTCGTAAACATTGACAATGTTATAGGTAAATAAGAAGCATTGCTTCATATAAACTTTAATTTTAAATTAAGAACCTATCTCATGGTATACATGTGAACATGACAAAACCCTTGATAAAACATATAAGTTATTAAATGGAAACAATTTTCAAAGATTAAAATACAATGATGAATGATTTCACGGATGAGGTTACCCTTCCTACTTACAGGCCCCATGCCATTTTTTGTTATCTGGCTAAATCTCTTTACAGAGAAATAACAAATTACACCATCTTCTGTTTTATTATATAAATGTATTGGTAGCTTTAATTATGTATCATGGGATTTTTTCACTAACCAGGGAAGTAAACATATTATAAGATGTTTATGAAATACAACCCCTGAGGCTGTACTGCTCACTTTTTTAATTTTTCCAAATTGTTCTTCTCGCCAGTCTGATTTAACATTGGGCTGGTTGCACTTCTTGAAAAATGAGGACACTCTCTCATCCAGGCCATCTAGTGCATCTGAAACCATGGCCATAGAGTGTATGAGCAGTAAATTTATCGCAAATTGCTAATTTAAAAAAAAAAAAAAATATTGTGTGTTTTTGCACAATTTTAAATTGCACGCCAATATTAGTATCAGTATATGGAGCACTATTGTACAATTTTAGAAATTATTTAGTTAATCGCTATGATGAGCCTTTATAAAATAACTTTAACATCAGTGTTATTTTACTTTGCACTTGGAGATCCATCTCTCTCATTTCTGTCAGCCGCTCCCTCATCTCCATTGGGAGATTTTCGATCACTTAAAATAAATAAGCAAATAAATAAAACATTATTATTAAAAAACACATGCATACTATTTTGGAAATAATTATATTTAAATAAGCTACCAAAGCACACCGACATATATACTGTAATTACTCTATGTTTTCGGACACTAACTTTTCGGACACCCCTTATTTTAGCAAAAATAATTATTTTTCATGACTCTCAATTCTCGGACACACGTGTTTTCATTCATAATTAATGTCTCTAAGTTTTTGGACAGTATATTTTACAGCGCTATTTTACCAAATTTCGGTCCTGTTTTCGATATCTAATGCCACTTCGATCATGGGGTTTTACAACCAGACATCATAAAACATGGCAGGTGCATGCCTGAGGGCAACGGACCATTCCATTTGCGTTATTGGGTAAATAATCGTGCAAACCGGTATTAAACAATGGTTTCGCCCGATAGCATAAGCGTTATAACAATTACCAGAGGTAGTGCCAATTAACAGTTCAATTACATGTATCTACCGCAATGGTACTACCCCTTCTCAGTAAAACAGGGTTCGCCAAAACTTGAAAAATCTGTCACTCATTCGCACTCAGACAGATTTTAAATTTTTGTCAGTCCGAATCAGTTTCTGTCAGTCCCACTGTCCGACTAAACTATAACAGCAAAACACAACAAAAGAGAGTACCTTTTTGATGTTTATTGGTTTTGATCACATTAAAATACAATAAAACATGTCCAAAGTCGATATAATTAAAAATACAATAAAACATGTCCAAAGTCGATATAATTAAACAATTATTATATTAATAATAAACCACATATAAACCAAAGGTATTCTTTTGAGACTTCTTTTTGTCAAACTGTTTTTTAGCCTGCACAGCTCTACAAATCCGTGTTCTTGAAAAGTTAGGGTGACATCAAATCAAGTTTGACTTAATTGCACACACCCATTCACACTACTTTGGATGACTTCAATTTCTGTTTATTAGCCGATTTCACAAGTTCTAAAACAACACCTACATGTAGTGTTAAAATATTTTTTCTTAGCTGAGGTGGTTGATTTCCAGGTTCAATTAAATGAATGTCTTTCACACCTATTTCTTGATAGAAAGGCCCATGATAATTACCACCATCCATTCTTGTTGTCTGAAATAACACAAAACATATTGCTACAAACTATCAACAACAAATCAAAACATAAATATCCATATGTCCGAATTTTAAAATATCCGAAATGTATAGTACACAGTTATTGAAATTCAGATTTAAATCTACAAGCAAGTCGGGCTAGTACTATGGGAATTTGAACAAGCCCGAGTCAGATTTAATAGCCCAAACATTTTGTTAAAAATGCAGATAAACATAACATAAAACATCCAAAGAAGCATTCATTTATTCAATCTTTAGAATACAATACAAATCTCTTATTAATTTCATCCTCATCCAAGTTAGCTTCCTCGTCATCTGAGCCAGCCTCTTTCGTATCCTGAAATAAGAAGAAATTAATTTTCACACACGGATTTCAATCAAATCACAATTATAAATATAAACATAAAGTTTAGGTAAACAAGAGCACCGCCTTGCGGGTGCAGACCGCTCATCTATTTTCTTTTTAAAGGTGAAGGGACTCTCATTTTCAATCACAAAGGAGGGAGGAGTGGAGTGAAGAGGGGTGTATAGTGTGGGGTTGTGGACATTTATTACATTATCTTCCAAAAAAGCGAAAAAAAAAAAAAAAAAAAAAAAAAAAATCGGGGGGGGGGGGGGGTATAGTGTGAGGGTGTGGTGATAATTTGTGAGATGATCTTAAAAAAAAAAAAAAAAAAAAAAAAAAAATCAAAAAAAAATTTGGGGGGGGGGGGGTGGGGGGGTGGGGTGGGGGGTATAGTGTGAGGGTGTGGTGGTCATTTGTGAGATGATCTTATAAAAAAAAAAAAAAAAAAAAAAAAATTAGGGGGGGGGGGGAGGGGGGGGAGGGGGGGGAGGGCACGGGGGATGGTTTGGGTGAAGTCTATTGTGGTATGTCAGGTAAGAGTAGTTTCATCAAAGTATCAATCAAATCTAATCATAAATAAAGAAGTTATGGCAATTTTAGCAAAATTTAATAATTTGACCTTGAGAGTCAAGGTCATTCAAAGGTCAAAGTAAAATTCAAGTTGCCAGGTACAGTAACCTCATGATAGCATGTAAGTATTTGAAGTTTGAAAGCAATAGCCTTGATACTTCGAGTGGATCGAAACACAAAATTTAACCATATATTAAAAGTTACTAAGTCAAAAAAGGGCCATAATTCCGTAACAATGACAACCAGAGTTATGCAACTTGTCCTTTTACTGTACCCTTATGATAGTTTGTGAGTGTTCCAAGTATGAAAGCAATATCTATGATACTTTAGGGGTAAAGTGACCAAAACATAAATCTTAACCAAATTTTCAATTTTCTAAGTATAAAGGGCCCATAATTCCGTCCAAATGCCAGTCAGAGTTACATAACTTTGCCTGCACCGTCCCCTTATGATAGTTCATAAATCTTGCAAGTATGAAAGCAATAGCTTTGATACTGTAGGAATAAAGTGGACCTAAACACAAAACTTAATCAAATTTTCAATTTTCTAAGTATAAAAAGGGCACATAATTCTGTCAAAATGCCAGTCAGAGTTACATTACTTTGCCTGCACAGTCCCCTTATGATAGTTAGTAAGTGTTGCAAGTATGAAAGCAATAGCTTTGATGCTTAAGGAATAAAATGGACCTAAACACAAAACTTAACCAAAATTGTCAATTTTCTAAGTATAAAAAGGGCACATAATTCTGTCAAAATGCATGCCAGAGTTATCTAACTTTGCCTGCCCAGTCCCCTCATGATAGTAAGTAAGTGTACCAAGTTTGAATGCAATAGCATTGATACTTACTGAGAAAAGTGGAACTAAACGCAAAACTTAACCAAAATTTGCAATTTTTTAAGTACAAAAAGGGCACATAATTCTGTCAAAATGCACGCCAGAGTTATCTAACTTTGCCTGCCTAGTCCCCTCATGATAGTAAGTAAGTGTACCAAGTTTGAATGCAATAGCATTGATACTTTCTGAGAAAAGTGGACCTAAACGCAAAACTTAACCGGACGCCGACGCCAACGCCAACGCCAACGCCAACGCCAACGCCAACGCCGACGCCAAGGTGATGACAATAGCTCATAATTTTTTTTCAAAAAATAGATGAGCTAAAAATTAGCAGAAATGTATCCCATATATCCATGTGAAAGAGAGAGCAAACCTGAACAACCAGAAAATATATATAAGCTATTAAGTACCAGGTTATTCTACAAAAAGCCAGTTGACAAATGCGTCAATCACAGTTACCTCAGATTCGCATTCATCAACGACGTACTTGAATGACAACTGTTCGGCCATTACTCTCTGTGTCCCGAACGCAACGCAAAACATTTATTTTACATAATAGTAATCCGAGAACTACAAAACCATGCGCTTTATGCGCAGTAATCCAATTATCGGCTGGTTGCCCAGCACGTGTGCGCAGTGTGTTAAAACATAAGCGGCTGTTGATTTAAGCGGCTCAAAACTTTGTTTACAAATATTGAAAATGAAAGTTGAACTCGTTTTCTGTTTAATGAATTGTACAAGCACCTCGGGCTTGTATTATTGGATTTTCTACAAGCCCTAAAGAAAAAATACTAGTTTTTTGCTGTCGGACTAGAGCGAATTTCGACGACTGAGTACATCGGGTGAAAAATCTATTTTTGATTTCAGAAATTGTTGGTGTGTAAATTAAAATATATCCTTCCCAGAACAATATAATAATGAAACTATTTAACAGAAATGCTCACAAATGCCTGTTGAAACAAGTTTTCATGCGGTTTTTGTTGTGAAGAAATTAAATGGAACAGTTGTACAATGGAACACACTTCCATCTTATGTAGTAAGCGCTGATACGATCCCTGGATTTATATCAGTGCTGTCTACATCAGTGTTCCTTCCTTAGATCACATGATTCTGCTTTTATCCTGTATTTAACTCAACTAATATTCTCACCACATGCACAGTTGTATATGTATATTTAACTTTTTTACGTCTTGAGGGCTTAAGGTGTTAGGTTTTGCACCTTTTTTTATCACTGTTGATAGGATCTTCCTTAGTGGATTGAGTAACTGGGGAAACCTATCAATCTATTCTTTTTAACCCCCCACGCATGGCCATAATGTATCAGTATTGAACATAGCCATTATTATAAAAGAAGAAGAATAAAATGGCGGACGCACTCGGTTGCTTTTTTTAACAAAGACCGTTGATTTTGAACTCGCATGTGATAGTCAATTCTAATCCAACTTTAAACATCAAAATGAAGGTAAGAAAAAAAGGATTTTGACAGAAGTTGAACAAAAAGCATTTACCTTCTATTAATCCAATAGCATATTATACACTTTGAGTGATCTTTTTGAAACCATTTTTCATCCAATTGTGTCGGTCAGTCGGACCAATTATCTTAAATCACTTGTCGGTCCTTAGAAAAATGTGCCAGTCAGGACCGGCGGACCGACGGTTTTGGCGAACCCTGGTAAAATAACTGTGACAAATACTAAATGCTTCAAAGTGTGATGCACCCTATTGCAAGTTTTACAAACAATGGAAGGTGTTAGACAACAACTTTCGGAAATGAACAAACAAAGAATTCATAGTTGTATTTTTTGCGTTAATAACAGGTTCATTTTAGCGAGTTTGAGTACATTGCATGCTCATCTTTGAACTTGGTCAAAGTACAACCCTGTAGTAACTTTCTGTCAAATAAATTAAGCATTTAAAATTATTTAATGTGCAGTGCAAACATATGAAAAACTGTAAATATACTCCATATGACATGGTATTTTACAAGCGCATACTATTACCGGTATTCGTTGATACAATTGACACTATTTCGGACACTTCAATTTTCAACTCTAAGTTTTCTGACACCTGTATTTTGTAAATATTTTTGGTATCTAAGTTTTCGGACACGAATTTTTTTTATTATTTTTAAGTGTCCGAAAACAAAGAGTAATTTCGGTAATTGAAATATACAAAAACACGTAATATACACTTCATATTGAATAAAAATTTGAAATACAAATTTATAGTTCAAGGTACGAAACTAGTTGCAATAATCCAACTCCCAGCTATTGACCCTCCAGGTCCTTGGAGTTGCAACTGGTTTCGCGATTTACCATAGCAAAATCACCGCCTGAAATCCGGGCGGTCATTTATTGGTAAAATTAGCAACATAAACTATTTTCTGGCATGAATTAACACAAATAGATCGTCAATATATCTATAATGAGCAAATTAAGATAACTTACATTATATGGTGTGCTCGCAGAAGAAATATTTTAAACAAAGTTTCAAACACGTCAATCGTAATTGTAAATGTCAACTTGTTAGCAAAAGGAACGCACGCGGTGTGTTTACAACAACATGTACCAATAAACGGTTTACCTATGCTTTTCTCCGAACATACAATTTATGTTTTTAAGAAAGGTTATTTTCAAATATTAAATATTTGTTTTAAATGGACAGAAATTTTATATATAATTTGTTTAAATTTTACTTAATACTTATGTTAATTGTATATGAATAGCGGTCAGATCTGCCGTAAGGGAATTATAATACAACATCTACAGCAGCAACATGAATTAGCTCTAAAGCATACAATTGCTTTTAGCCATATACAATATAGAAAATAACAGAAGTGTAATGCATGGATTATAAGAATTATGATTTTCCCAGGCGATTTTAGCCCAGCGGGCTAAAATGCGTGCACTTGAAATTCTCACAAGCGCTTGCTGTCTGCATTCGGCCAATGTTCAATCAAAACATGCACGCTCTTATCAGCGGTGTGTGCATAAGGGGCTTAGATAACATGTATGAACGATTTACGGGTCGTTCATGGGGATCAATTATGGTGTTTGTCCCCTAATAATGGCCGATAATGATCTATTTTTACCGGTACATGTGGAGTAAGAGCAATTAAAGATATGCTCAAATTGTTTGTTTGTTCTATTTTAATAGTTTAAACCTATTTATTGTAGCTCGATTGCATCGAAAGCCGTAGGCTTATATAAACGCTCTCGAGTCCGTTTCCTGGGACTAGAACCAGTACTTGGTGTCTTTTGGGGGAGATCGAAGGAACGCTCACAGTGGGGTTTTAACCCGTGACTTCCCGATATCCAGGCGGATACCATATCCACTACGCCACAGCGATCTTTTAAATATTATATTTTTTTACGATTATTGCAGAAAATAAAAAGTATAAAGAACTTGCTTCAAAAACAAACCGTAACTGATGTGTGTTGCGGTTGTGCGTAATTTAAGTTATAAATACAATTAATTGGAATCAAACGTCTTATTTGATTGCTCTCGACCATTTACAGTAACATTACTACCCAAAATCATAGAACATTTCATACAATTGTTTGTAAAATAAACTTAACCAATTAAAAAACAGTGTTCTTTATGGCAATTGCCGAAATTTCAACGCCAGATGTGGACTGGTAAAATAGATGTTTGCAGATACAAAATGCTCGTTTTCATTATTGTTTTGCATATCTATTCATACGACACATGGACACTAAATGGTGTTCGTGTGTCGTATGAATAGATATATTCGCGGGAATTAATTGTGGCCACAAATAAATAAACACGAGCATTTTTTATCTACAAAAATCTATGTAATCATGTCACATCAAGCGTTGACATTTTGGATATTGCTATAAGGAACACTGTTTGTTAAGGTGTTAACTTTATTTTACGAAAAACTTAACGAAATTTTCGTTGATTTTGAGCGTTATAGAGACTTTAAAATGTGTTCAAATTATTTTCTTAACGGCGACTATAGCTTAACAGTACCAATGTTTAATATATTCAGATCCAATAGATATATAGTTTCTTTCATATTAACGAAATTCGCTATATACCTGCAACACATTTTTCTTTAGTCTTTGAGCATGACAGAATACAATCTTATAAACGACCAGTAGTTGGAAGCAAGATTTTCCATGGGTCACAGAAAGTTTTTCAATATTTTTTTTTGCTTTCTGTTAATTTTGGTTGTTATTAAATATTATAATATATGACTTGAATGAAATGAACTGAGGACAAATACATACATATTAAAAGAAATGTTGTGATTTGGTAGCTCCAAAGTAGTGTGGATTTCAATTTATAACATTTAGAAAGTATATAAAGAATTCGACACCAACCGACTGCCGCAGTGCCCGACCAAATTCCTGGGGAAATGCCAGTATATATATATTATTCGCTTGTTATTCTTGTTTGTTTATCATAACATTTCAATCAGTGACAATAATCAAATGAAAAATCTCTCCAAAACACCAACACATCCGCATTTTGCACAGCAACTCGAACAACGCTGACAAAGATCACACTCACATACAGAACAGTTCTTTAAAACGCAACCTTCCCTAATGCATAACACACTTTCACCCATCTCTTTAATCAACAAAGTCTTTAATACAGACAGCCTTATGCACTCAACACTCTAAAACGTCTCTCTCAGTCAACTGTCTCCCACTAACGAACGACCATACGGATAGACAATGGCAAGGGACGGGTTCTAGATGCTTTTATTTTAATATGTATTTCAATATTTACACACATTATCAAAGCTTTACAATATGTACACTAGGAGACATACATCTATACACTGTTATTTTAATATTTATTTCATAATCACACACAGTATCCAGGGGGTTTTCAGCCTTGTCTGCGACTCCGGAAAATGGAGGCACTCCCAAAGCAAACGGACCCGATCCCAAACCGAAATTATAAAAAAAAATCCCAATTCCAAAAAAAAAAAAAAAAAAAAATTTTTTTTTTTTTTTTTTTTTTTTTTTAAGAATGAAGTGTCTTATAACTTGTGTGACTAACCAGTGTTTGTTTTGGTCAAAAATATCTGCTATTAGGTTTTGACTGTTCAGTTCTTATCTCAGAGTGTAACTGTAACTGAAAAACAAAACTGCAGTACTTGAATAAACGTTGAAGATGCCCAATATTGCATCTGTTTATATAAAGAAGACAAAATAACAAATAAAAACAAATTTATTTGTTAAACCACTGAATTATTTAAGCATTATAAATTCACAATTTTTTCCCAAATGAGCCGTTTCATCGCAGCAAAAATTCCCAAAATGGCCAATTTTGTCGATAAAAAAATTCCCAATTTGGTCAAACTCCTTTTCCCAAAATAGGCAGAAAAAACCCTGGTATCAAGCTTTACAATATGTACCGTATTTTACCATGCATAGCGCGCAGTTTTTTACCTTCAAACTTCAAAATAAAAATTCAGTGCGCGTAATACATTGACACAACGCTTTCCTGGTTGCTAAATTGCAAAAAATCCATTTCGTAATCTTTAATCTTCACAATTGCCGCCATTTTTGTTATTGCCAAAAAACTACACCCTATAATGCTATAGACTGAAGGGGCCGTTGTCGAAACAACAAATAGCGGGAAAGGTAAGGAATAAACGGGGTAGTAATAGTTTTGACAAAAATTAAAAGATGAAAAAAATGTCTTTGTTGGTGTTTTCACACTTCTTCATTGATTGTTCATTAAAAAAAATCGAGGTATATCGATCCCTGTGCGGCGCGGTATTGTTTGTTAAAGTTTTTGTTGTCATGAAGACTCGTTGATTTACAACGCAAAACGTCTTATTTGAACTGAGGCTAATTATTTCAATAATATTTCTCAACTTCGCTTTTGCTTTATTTTGATAATTTTATCCAAAGTTTAATGTTAGCATTTCCGAAAATTTGCACTCTATGTGAATTGACAGTTTGACGTCATCAAAGGAAAGCCACTTCCTGTCTGAAGCAATAAAGCGACAAGTTTCTCGCCGACAAAATTGGCTTCCTTTGTCTAGCAATCAACATGCCAAACCAAACTTGTGTTTGTTCCTCAATGGCAATCTTCCAATTAAATAATAGCACGTGCAAAGCTCCGCCTTCGAACCTTTTGCAGAGAACAGAGGTGGAGTTCAACGGTTAATTGAACAAGTGTTTTACGTAAGTTGAGTTCCGATTTGCCGAAATTACTAGGCCCTAAGCATTGAAACGACGAAAACATTTATCAATGATTTTCCGATCTCTGCATAAATATGCTACTGTGCGAGTATACTACGTAGGTTACAAACCAACAATAGAGATATAGACTTGTTTTATTTTCTTTCAATAGGGACAAACAAATAATATTTGTCAAATGGCTTTACGCCGATAACGCCAACTGTATGGAATTGAGCGTTCGGGTGTATTGTTTGTCTTACTATGAATACTTATCAACTAGACGCAGTGAAGGAGCGAAATACCGGGTCAAACTGGATTTATTGGGGAGCATCTCTTAATGGGGAAATATTTAAGTCGATGAAAAATAAAATGGGATCCACGGACGATTTGCGTAAAATTGGACATTGAGATGTTGCGGGTCTGCAGAAGAAGATGTCATACGATGTTGTGAGCGGCAGGTAATGAAAATGTTACACTGTTCAAATGTGAGGAATAGGTAATAGTGGTTCTAATTTAACGCGCAGGGGTCTTGAAAAAACATGCGCAGCGGCAATAAGGACATAACGGTGTTTTCGAGAGAATAATCTTAAAAATTGTCGAAAATATAGTGCTTTGCAACCCATGCTTCTGATCGTATAAACGCTCCCTACTTTAAAACAAAAAATTAAGCGCCCGAAAAACTCAGATTAAATGATAGCGCAATATAAGAATGGCGGCCATTTTCGGCCAAATTTTCAGGTTTTTGGTCTTGAATTCTTTTTTTTTCCCTATTTTGGCTTCAAAAAATCGCATGCGCGTTATACATGGTAGCGCGCTATACATGGTAAAATACGGTACATACGTAGACATACATCTATATACTTTTATGCTAATATTTATTTCATTCCGTTAATTAATTAAGTACTAAATTGTATAGCATGAAAAAATTAAATATTTATTAAGAATTCCATACTACAGCCTTATCTCTAGGCAACCCCTTTCAGTAATAGCTTTATCTACCCCTCGATAATCAGTACCCTCATCAGCTCTGAAATGGCCTATTGCCTTATCAAAGACATTCGCACATGTTAATCCCTTTGTCAATGCACTGCAGAGTACATAACAGGGCGGTAGACTTGCTAAGCATGTAAGAACACCCGACACTACATCCAGATTTTTTCCGGATTTACAGTTCAATTAGCATACAGCGCAATAACTGTTTATACAATGCCGTATCTAAAAGCACGGACTCTGCCACTTATCCGATCGCAGCGAGAATACAGTAATAAGAATGTGTCATAATTCAAACTACACTGTTATGCGGCGCAATACAATTTCAACTGCTACCACACGATATCGTCAGATACTACAGTTAAAACAATTTGTGCACAGTGTAACTTTTTTTTTTGCTTTGCTCAAATCGACAATTCACAACTTCCGCCATGAACGATTTGTTATCAAGTTTATGTTTTGAGTATTACTCAACAAAATACACGCAAATTGATGTCGATTGCAACAGGTATTGTGTTTGTAACAATGTATTAGGTTGATTTAACTCGATTTTATGTACATATGTGAGACATTATTTTTTTACATTGAATTTAATTTTAACAAGAAGAACTATGAGCTGTGCGTATGTACTCATAAAAGCTCAGAGCATTCAAGAAGAACTAGGTACGAAACATATTGGGTGCAAACGGTATTTCAAAACATGACTCATAAATATTCATTAACAAGGAATACGTACTTTCAAGGTAGTCCTCTAAGTATAACATCTTGTTTGTATGATATTTAATAGAATCTCGGCACAGTATTTATGATTTATAGTTGTTTTTCTGACAAGGTTTTCTTCCGAGGTTTAGACGTCGCGAATTTAAATTGCAAATTATACTAGCGGAAAGAATTGAAACAAACAAAAAGTAATTCCAAACGACAACGCGGTCAGAATTTCCATTCGGCGAAACTGACGAGAATTACAACTGGAAATGTATATTACGGTTTATTTAAGCACGTTAAATTATGTACTACGAGTATCAGGATTTTATTTTTTAATTTAATTCAACGCAATAAAGATCTGATAATGATATAATTTTCCCTGTACCCACGGAGCGTATATTGATCTAAATTCATCTTGAGTCCGTGCTGTACCTTATGTGGTAATCATCCACAAATGTAACGTATAGAGCTTAACTTGACTTTTTATCAAAATATCATTATCCACACCAGTGAGATATTGAATATAAAATTTCACATCTTTTAGCAAAATAACTACACGATAATATACGTATAAAATGTTTTACTTACAATGGGCAATTCCAGAAAGGCACTATAGAACCCCATATGTTTCCAATCTTTCCCATCAATATATGTTCAGTCGTCATTTTGATAGGCAAAAAATATAATCTTGTGATACTTGTTATAATATTTATTAAACATGTCAACTAATCAACAACAAAAAATACTGTTTTGAAGTGAATATTTTCCAAACATCATGAAATTCGAGCATTATTTATCGCATGTTTTCACATTAATTGTATAAATCACGTTTCTTTTCTAGCAACACGCTACATGTATTTGATATAATTGTCTTAATACGTAATACAAATGCTTATATTTAAAAGTACGGTGTTAGAGGCGTCGGAGTTGGGGCGGCTGGGGCGGCGGCCGCCGCCCCAATATTTTCGGCAAAAAATGAAATTGCGGCAAAGTACTTTTTCATTGTTTTTTTCATTTCAATACCCGTAGAATTGAAAATATCTTTACCACGAAGCAAGGTAATCACGTTTTCGCGGTTATGACACGTGTATTGTTGATCGCCCGCGGTAATGTACGTCTCAATTATGTTTTTATTTGATCGGTCTCTTTTATAACGATAATCCCTTTAATTATTCTTGAGTAATAAGCTTGGGAATCTTTAATTGTCGGTATGATCTAAGCCTTTGCTTCTTTAAATTAATATAAAAAAGAGCATGGCATGAAACAAATGTGCCGATATCCAATAGTCATGTTGCTGATCCGTTATTCTCTAAAACATGTGTTTACAAAACAAATCCTAGTTTCCGTGCAAATAGCGGTGTAAAGAATGCTGATTGGTTTGATCACGAGTGCATTAATAAACAGCATTTGTACAATGACGCTTTACGTATTTTTAACTCAAGTAAATCAGATATAAACAGAGAACGTTTATGCACAGGTAAGAGGTATTATAAAGACTTAATCCGCAAGAAAAAATCCTGTTGCTATCGGCAAAAAATGTTGGAGATCGAAAATTTAAGACAACACAAACCAAGAGATTTTTGGATTTTTTTCAAATCAAAAAATAATTCCATAAAAAATAAAATATCCTTAGAAGAATTTACACAATTTTTCGAAAAGCTTAGTATTCAACGAAACTGGGAGGCGTGTTACATTCTCGATCAAATATAACAAGAAATATCTTTAAAAAGATATTCGACGTGTATTTTCTGCACCACTTATCTTTAAAAAAAAAACGTTCTGTTACAGTAAAACGTTTGTGGGTTATAACATTACGTTTCTGCATATAAATTCAAAACTTGACATGCTCTTTAATTTCACATGTATATCATACCAATCTATATATTTCGTTGTTTCTTTTCCTAAGTTAATGATGCTATGTGTACGAACGTGATTTCACATGCCCATGTACATGAATCTATAATTTTTCTCTTTTGATTTTTTTTTCTCTAATTCAGTAAGCTTAGGCATGTTTGCTGTTAAGTACGGCAATAATTTCATGATGATTCCCGAAAGCAGGTATGAGCACATAGTCGTAAGAGCGCTTAATTACGTGCATTCGCCCATGAACACATGGTAAGGTTAACTAAATCTCCGCGATATGACCTAATATGACTGTGTTTAAAACAGCAAACAATATCCAACAAACGAATGAATTATCAAACAGTATGTGCACTGATGTGGCTCTGTAATTTCTGTTTGAAAAGTTTATGAAATATGCAAAATGAGAAAGCACGCATAAGAGCGAGTTTCACAGATGTCAAACTGCTATTATGCTGTTTATAGTCGCTACAACGTTTACAAATGGCAGGTTCGAAATAATTCGTTTTCTTTACACTCATGATCGCGTTGAAAGTTAATTATACACGTTTTAATTCGCAATTTATTAACTGAATCACGACAAATGTCAAATACAATACAGAAAATGCATACATGTTTCATTGATCTATAAACATATAATGGATTGAATACAACTGATTTAAAATTAACGTTTTCAAACTATTATGAAATCTTTTCCCAGAATATGCTGTCCTATATATAGCTGAGCTTCCTATACCTTTATCGATGATAATCAGCGAGGAATTCCGATTAGAAAAATCGAGCTATCTCATTCCGATTGGCTCGGCCTTTTACATAGGTCGCCATTGTGAAGAATTTTTTCATGGTATGATAACTTAGACGAGCTGCTTCGCAGCATCGTCAAAAAGGTGCTGTTAATGATTTAAATAACTATAGAGGCATTACTTTAGTTAGTTGCTTTTTCAAAATTATTTACTACGAACCTAAACAAACGCATTGAAACGTTTTGCAACGAAAACACTTTTATTTCGGATGCGCAGTCCGGATTTAGGAAAGGATATTCAACTGTTGATGCTATTTATATCTTGATGTCGATTGTTCAAAATTATTTAAATGAAAATAAACGGTTGTATTTTATATACGTCGAAATGTTAAAATGTTTTGATAGTATATACCGCAATGCATTATGGCTGAAAATGTTTTTAAAAGTCTTGTATACAAGGTAAATTGCTTAGAATATAGAAGGATAGGTATGCAAATGTTAAGTCGCGTGTTAAATTATGTTCATCTTATTCAGATTATTTTAGTTATGCGGTTGGACTGAGACAAGGTGCAGTTATGTCGCCGATTTTGTTTTCTTTATTTGTTGAAGATCTTGGACTGTACCTACAAGACAACATTAACTCTGATTTGAGTATAGATGATATTACGATGATTTTACTATTATTTGCTGATGACATGGCCATTTTAGGCAAGTCACCTGCTGAAGTCCAGTCACATTTAGATAGATTGTATTTATACTTAAATTCTTGGAGTTTAAATGTTAGCACTGCTAAAACGAAAATTATGGTGTTTCGGAAGAGAGGTTTAAAACAAAATGAAAAATGGGCATACAATGGTAATGATATTGAAGTTGTTGATAACTTTAATTATTTAGGCATAGTACTAAATTATACTGGAAGTTTTAAAGTAAACCAAGAACATTTGGTTGGTAAAGCCCTTAAATCCATGAATACATTGTTGATAAAATGTAATGACTTCGATATTAAACCAAAAAATATTATGTCAGTTGTTTGACTCCTTTGTGGGTTCCATATTAAATTATTCCGCAGAAGTATGGGGTTTTAACAAGTCAGATGACATTGAACGCATACATTAAAAAATTTGCAAACGATTACTTCATGTTAAAATAAATACATGTAATGTTGCTGTTTATGGAGAATTAGGTAGATATCCATTGTATGTAAACAGGTTTGTAAAAATTATAAAATATTGGTTTAAAATTTTAACCAGTGAAATATTATTATGCAAATTGTTTACAAACAAGCTTTAAACGATTGTAATAAAGCTTTACAAATTGGGTCACACATGTCAAAAACACGTTAAATAATTATGGATTTGGTTATGTTTTTGAAAATGCAAATGTTGTGCAAATAAATAGTTCTATTAGAGAATTCAAATGTAGACTTTTTGACAATTTTAGACAAAATTGGTATGGTAAACTGAATTGCAGTCCTGTATTAGATATGCATAAAGTTTTAAAACCACTTTTGAATATGAAGAATATTTGGGCTTACTTTCTAGACGTCTGCGTTTATTTTTTGTAAGAAAAAGAGTCTCTGCACACCCGTTGAGAATTCAAACTGGCAGATATGCTCAACACAATATTCCACGTAATGAACGATATTGTTTATGTTGTAATGACACTGATTTAGAAGACGAATATCATTTTATATGTATATGCCGATGTTATATTGATTTAAGAAAAAAATATATAAGTAATACAATTTATATTAACCCATCTGTGTATAAATTTCACAAATTATTAGTTTCTTGTGATAGATAAGTAATTTCAAATGTATGCAAATATATAAAAGAAGCTCTAGTTGTAAGAAATAAATCCTAAATAATACTGTTGAATAGATTTCACCACCCTCGTTAGAACTTATCTGTTCTTACCAGATATTATGTTTATTTATATTGATTTTATGTTATATAATGTTATGTTATTATTCGCATTCACGTGACAGAATATGATATGTATTTTTAGTATAAAGACGATGCACTATTGGATAAGTCTGAATAAACTATGTCTGTCTGTCGGTCTGTCTGTCATTAATTATCACAAATTAAAGATACCTCAAGATACCTGATTTAATAGTAATAACTCAAAGTCAATCGATAATTCTAAAAAACGTTTTTAATGTTTTTTACCACTTTTTTGCGTCATTTCAATATGTCTACTCCAAACCAACCAACGAATTTCAAATTTCCAAAACGGAATTTCGGGAAAAAAAATCCCGCAGAACGTTCTTTCAACCCACATGATCCATATGCTACAAAGTACAAACTGCGACAAATAGAAATCAGTTAATTCTCCATCGCCTGTCTGTCACAACTTTTCTTCTTCAGAATATGCCTGTAATAGACGTGTATAAGGTCAGGTATTAGGCATATAAACGCACCAGAATGCGCCATATGAAGCAAAAATTAAAAAACTGCCTGCGCCCCCACCAACGGGAGGGGGATACCCCCTCCAATGCCCACCACCTCCCCCGCCCAAAAGTCTTTTTGCTTCCGACGCCCTGGGTGTGTCTGAATTTTATCGGAAGGATACTATGCTGCTTTTTTAAGATCCTTTGGTCACAAGAATATTTTTCTCAATCAAAAACTTAAAAATTCCCTTAACGCATCTATTTTTACGAGACGGAATTTTCTAATTACAAAATAAAACAAGACCTGTGTGTAATACACAATCCCCCCCCCCCCTCCCCCTATTTCTCTTTGAAGCCGCACAACAGCTATTTTAGAGAAAAATGTTCGATCCAAGGCCCATAAATTATCCAAAATAAATGGACCGGAATGAAGCTCAAACTTTATCTGTAGGTCATGTGTATAGACACACATTCCAAAAATGAAAATTTCTAAGTCCAAGGCATATAAATTCGCCAAAAAAACAATTTAACCGGAACGATTTTCACTGTTCATCTGTAGGTCATGCAGGTAGACTCGCATACTACAAATCAGCTACATATATGAAAGCGTTGCGTGAAATACCTCAGGAAAACAGTTATTATAGAGAACATTTCTGAGGCCCCTAACTTCGCCAAAAATCTATGGACCGAATCGCTTCATCTGTAGGTCATGAAAGTAGACTCACATTCCAAAAATCAGCTCAATATATGAACGCGTTGCGGAAAACGGTATGCCGGAGGGACAGACGGTCATGCAGACTGACGGATGTACATTGCGACTGCTATATTCCATCCTACCTGGTGCATAACAATTGCATCTCCATATTTATGAACTAATTGATGGATGAAATCTATCCAGGGTAGGCCTATATGCTTTTCAGACGCGGAACCCAGCTTATTTACTGCGTATTAACTGTCATGCAATGTCTCTAAAAATGAATTCTCGTGTTAAAGAGACTGTGCTCTGTTGCATTTAGTTTGATTTAATACAAATGCCATTAAAATAAACGCGTTCGTTTCGAGATGTTTTGAAGTAATATGCTTTGAAAGATCATTATATATACTTAAATGCAGTCTTAGTTGTCAGATACAGCTGTGGTGCTGCTACTATCTCCTTCACCAGGTATATTCATCGGACGTTTCGGCACTGTCCCACTACGTCCTCCTATGGGGCCGACCGGATGTGATCAATTTCCGGCCAGGAGATAGTAAGCCTCCGCTACACTTCCTCATCTGCCAGGTCTCGGTGGCTAGTCGCTAGTCAACTGCCTTATTTCCCCCTATCCACTTCTCCTCTCTCTTCCGCCATAGCCACAAGGAAGCAGACTCCGTTTCACGTGCAACAACCGATATGGCCCGTTTCCGGATCTGTCCTGTGACCCCCAGTCTGCTGAAAGTGCGCCACAGTGATTGCGCTGGGAAACCTCTGCAGCCAAACTCCACCGGAAAACACCATGACTTCCAGCCTTTCTCTGTGCATGTATCTGTGAGAGCCTGGTGCTTTTCGCGCTTCCGTTCGAAGCTCTTCTTGATCCGCTCTTCCCATGGTACTGTGAGCTCGACCATCACAACCTATTTTGATGCAGCTGACCACAGTAATATGGCGGGTATCTGGTTTGTCACGATGATCTCCTGTGGAAACTTGAGCTGTTTCTTCAAGTCCGCTCCCATTCTCCAATCTGATGCTATTCCAAGAATCCCACATGCGCGTTTGGTCTTTGCTCTTTCTTCTCCGGCTCTGACAAAGGAAATGAGTGAGGGGCCTATGTTGGTCGTCTTTTGCGCTTTTCGTGCACGATCTAGATGCTCGGCGATTGCAGCAAGAACCCTGTCATGACGCCATCTGTACTTGCCATCAGACAGGGCTGCCATGCATGAGCTCATGACATGTTCCTGATTCGCTTGTCTTCCACAGAGCTTGCAATCTAGCGTTTCGGCAAGACCCTAAGTCACTAGGTTTGTTGGACGCAGTACGTCGTAGGCAGACTTAAGCAGGAACCAAAAATGTCGCTTTCCATGGTCCAGATCGCATTCCATGTGAGCTTCCTCTGGGGTACTCCCTCCCAGTTCAGCCATTTTCCGTGCTTCCGTAGGGTAACAGCTCAGGTGAGCCTGGATTCTTCCTCCATTCGGCGAACCTCTTCCTGCACCTGGATACGTCGGTCTTTTGCACTGGATTAGCTCCACTGTGAACAGGTGACGCATCCAAAACTCAGTCGACCATGTGCGACATTACCGACTATTTCGCTGTGCCGAAGACGAGCCTCAGCTTCTTCCACTGCCTTGTCAGCCCTCCACTTTCTCCCGATGTTGACCTGCACTCCTGCTTCTCTGACCTTCTCATCGCTACTGTCTCGTAGCATGATGACTTTCCGAGCCTTTGTGACCTTTTATTCCTTCTTCAGTGATCTGAGAGGTATCTTCAGCTTGCTGCGTGTGCAGTACAAACCGAGGCTGCTGAAACTCTTTGGCACCCCATCCACCTCCTGAGGAATTAATTTATTGTCCTCTCCATTGCTTCCAGTGTTGATGAAGGTTCACTGTACACCACCAGGGGCCAAAATAGGCGTGGTAGGATGCCATGTTGGTAAATCCAGGCCTTGAATTCTTCTGGCAGACCACACTTGTCCACATCTTTCAACCAGTTCTCCATTTGCGCTACCGTGTCTTTGATACTTGAGCGAGTCTCGAAACCACTTCTCGAGGCACTTCACTGGTTGCTCCTTAATAGTCGGGATGAGCTGATCTTTGATTCGATATCTTGCACTCTATTGAATCTGTCCTTTCCTCAGAATCATGCTCCTTGATTTCTGGTGTTTGAACTTCATTCTGTCCCACTCGATAAGTTCGCCAATGTCTTGCAGCACCCACCTTCCCTCGACGTACGATTTTGCTCTCGTTGGTGGTTGGATACACCCCGAAGTCATTTTGGGTCCACTGGATGGCTTCTCCGCTGACTTCACTATCAGATTCATGACCGCGGCAAACAGCACTACTAAAATTGTGCGCCCAGTAACAATGCCTACTTCCAGTCTTTGCCAGTCAGTGGTAATTGCCCTTGTTGAAAATCTCCCGATGAAGCCGTCGAAATAGTGCCGCAACATCTACCGAAATCGAATGGGTACATGATACAACTGTAGAGTCTTGTGTATCATCTGATGCGGAACAGAATCATATGCATTCGCTAGGTCAAGCCAGATCACCGCGATGTCTCCTTTGTTCTCGCTTGCTTCCTGGATGATTTTGGCGATGAAACTGGTATGCTCGACGCACCCAGATACGCCGGGTACTCCTCCTTTCTGCATAGCTGTATCGATGTACTTGTTCTGAAGCAAATAAGAGGTAATTCTTCTTGTAAGGACAGCGAGGAGTATCTTTCCTTCTACGTTGAGCAAAGAGAGTCCTGAATTGACCAAGGTATGATGAATCATCTTCATTAGGAATAAAACAGCCCTCTGCCTTCAACCATTCTCTGCAAAGCTCTCCTTTCCTCCAAACAACATTTATAAGCTTCCACAACCGTAGGTAGATCTTGGGGCAGTACTTGTACACTCTGTACGGTTCTCCATTGGATCCTGGTGCTGAAGACGCTCTGGCCTTCCTTACAATGTCCTTGACTTCTTGCAACCTAGTCGTGTTCAGGCTCATCTGGCGTGAGCAACTTGTCGCACTCGCCCAGTTCCTTGTGACGGTCACATATACATATATTTGATGTACTTGTTTGTCTCCTCTTATGTGCATTGAAGTTCGCCTGTCTTCTTTTCTCCAAGCAAACGCTTCACAAACTGAAAGGGATTGCTAGTGAACTGAGCTCTCTTTCGCTTTTTCTCGTGTCTCTTCTTGCGCAGATTCTCTGCTCTCCTTAAACACTTGATCTCCTTCGTACACCGTCTCTCAGTTCAGCCAGACCTTGTTTCTCTTCCTCCTTTGCTTGCCTGTATCTGCTTTTCAAGCGTCTGAGTTCTCCTCTTAGGTTGGAAGTCTTCTGCAGGCTTCTATTCCCGCCAACCTTGGATTGTCCGACTTTCTCTTCAGCTGTTCCGAATCGCTCTTTTCCAAATGTGTAGATCAGCTAAGACATGACATGCAGTTTGCCCTCTACTTTGCATTTTAAAACGTTCTCCATCACCAGTTCCAGCTCCTCTTCAAACGCCTTCCACTTCGCTGTGTCTGTACTTGCGGGCCACATCACTTTCTTCCGCCGCTCTGTACATAGATTCTATCGCAGCTCGATCTTCAATCCTCTCTGCGTTATCTATGGTTACCTCACCCTCTTCTGATGCGTCGAGGCTCTGGGAACTGTGGTGTTCATCCTGATCCAGCTCCTCCTCCGTCTCACCAAGTTACCTTGCGCGTTGCAATAGATTTTTGATTGGGGCGCATCCCATCTTTGTGCGATGAATCTTCAGTCCCACCTTATTCTTAAACACCTTCCCACAACTACATGTTTTTGACAAGTCCGTGTTCTGATTCGTTGTCGGTTGATCGGGCGTGTTCGTTACCTGTTGGCTTGTTTGTCGATCATCCTCACCACTCTCGTATGACCTCAGGGGTATTTCTTGTGTTGTCTTTCTGTAGCTTGCTCGGGTTTCTTCTTACGAAGAACGTAAACTGACTTGCTGGGACAGTTTACCCCTATGCCAGTCTTTCCTAGCTGCCACCTGTCTCTACATGGTGCCACTGTACTATTCACAGTTGCCAGCTGGTCTTTCCCAACAGTCACTGGAAATCCAGAAGATATAGTTGTCAGATACAGCCGTGGAGCTGCTACTATCTCCTTCATCATACATGATTTCTGTATTTAGTTTGACTTTCGACAAATGCCTTTCTAGTAAACGATATTCGTTTCGGAATGTTGATAAGTACTGCGGGCGGACGGCGCTAATTATTCGTTGCGGAAGAATACTAAATCTAAATCTTCGTTACTCGCTTGTTTATCGGATAACAAATAAAATAAAATGTATCATTTTTTCTTTCGTGCATCGGTATTTGTTAAAATTATGTTAATCATAAAGTGAAGAAGAGAAGAAGTGATGACCATATGTTCACAAGAAATATGTTGATCATATACTTCAGAACAGATGACCTCTTGACTGTTCTGTTGAAAAGGGAGAACAATTGTCCATTAAGTTCAGAAGAGTGAAAATGTTGACCAAAAAGTTTAGAATTTTTTAAGAAGACCTGTTGTTGTTTTTTAAAGAAAATCCTTTGGCCATGCACAGAGTTTAGTTTAGGAGATCCTGTTGACCATTAAGTTCAGATGGAAAGATTTCTTGGCCATAGTGTACAGAAACGAAAGTCGGTTTATCATAGAGTTCCGGAGAGAGAAATAGCAATCCCAAAACAAGTTTCTTATTTGACAGTGTTTTTTATTTGTATGCGAAACTAAATGCGTTCTCTTCACCAATGAGTTACATTAGAAAAAATAGTCTTAGTGTTAAACAAACATAATAATGTAAACGGAAAAAAACACAGATATAAAGATTTGCCCCAAAACGTTTGATGAATATTTTTCCTGTATGGTATACACATGGGGAAACTTTTGTATTGTTTAATCGCAAACTTAAATGTAAGGCATTCCAAATGTTCAAGGTATCTCTGAACAGTTAAAGCGGGCCTTTCTTGAACATGACATCAGCGTATCCTTTAAGCCACATAAAACTCTAAGACTACTGCTAGTTCACCATAAGTACAAACCAGACAAGAAAGACATCTGCGAACTTATCTACCATGTCAAATGTGATGGCCATCTAAAGGAACAGTGTTCAATGGACAATATTGGTAAAACTGAAAGAAATCTGAGAGCACGATTCATGGAACACAGGAGACCGAGTTCAACATCATCTGCGGTCTCAATGTATATAAATGACTGTAAACCGGACCACGCAATCACAATGGAGAACGTTAGGATTCTGGACCGTGAGCCATCTTGGTTCGAGAGAGGAGTCAAGGAGGCTATTTACATCCGTGCACCATGACCGGCGCTAAACAAGGACTGGGGCCGCTACCAACTCTCGCACACCTGGGACAGTGCGTTAACATCGCTCACCCCGACAATTAGCGGCGTTAATGTTTCCCAACAGTAGAAATCATTCTGCTGATGAAGTTCGTAGTACACGAACGAAAGCTCCAGGTATAGCTTTCAATACTTAGTGTGTGTAAATTTACAGTCTAAAACTTATTGGATGATCATGGAAACCACACAGTCAAACTTTCATCAAAGATTAAATGTAAGATTTTCTCCTCCATTGAAAAATTTACGCAACAGCACGTTTCGATGCATACAAAAACTTAGTTGATAATATTAACATACCATATTCAAATGTTGAAATGACGCGAAAATAATAATAAAAATAGAAGTACAAAAACTAGTTTGGGTAGATTAGGAAGTAAAGGAGTTTACAGCAATATGGTGATATATAATACTCGCTCTTCACAAATAAGTATACAAACTGTCACGAGAGTGTGATAATAAGTTTGCAGTGCTTGTGTGGGCATATTTTGGCAATAAATAAACTTAAAAGAAAATGTTTTATTTAGCCGGTTTGTTGCACATATGCGTGAAACATGATCTTATTCAAGAAAGGTCTCATAACAGTGTATTCTATGTTACTTGATTTTCAATCTTTTGTTTCGTATGCAAGGTTAAACCCGATATTGAAATATTTTGCTTCCAAATAAAGCGATATTCCTTCAGAATTTTACTTATTCTTTTTGTACAAGTGCAAATTCAAGGTACACGTCATGTTTATTTAATAGTATTTATGAATATCGAATCATTTCTATACCATTGAAGTTGTTTTAAGTGGGCTCAACACGCATACGTTTGCATACATTTAAAACGATTTATTGTTTAAAAACCACTAATCATAACGTTTATGGAAATAGAGTATTATGATAATCCTTGGAAACCAACTCGTTCATGCTTATTTCAACACAAATTGCCAATAAATTGCATTTTCCCAAGTGTTGGTGTTCTGATACAGTTTTTGTAGCCATAATGACTCAAAAAAAGGGGCTTTTAAATATCGAGTATTTGGACAATAATAGTATATATATATATTTCATCAGCCACGACGAACAGCAGTAAATTTTAACAAGAACATGATGCATCACCCTCCTTTTAGCTAGATATCACACTTGAGCCGAGTTCGTCTCTTATTTTCGTGAAGAGACAAGGCACGGTTTTCAGATATGTTTGACATAAAAGAATGTTTAAAGATAACACACGTTATGTTTATATAACTCCTCACTTTAAATAGCAGATCTGTATTAGACAAACAGTCAAAGACGCGTGTTCTGTAGTACGGCGGCGTTTTTTTTGTTATTTATGAGGATGGTTGCATTTGATGTTGATTTATGTCCTAGCAAACACCTGTGTGAAGATCGTTAAGAGATTCGGTTTATTTAAAGGCTATCGTCGCCGATGAAAACCAAAACTTTGATGTTTATTGTTTTATTGTTCATTTGGTCTAAAGATAAGAGCAATAATTTAAAGAGCCTCTGTGAAAAAACTTGCATTTACAATGTACAACCTTGAGTATGGATATTCATATAATTTAGTGAATGTATTGAAGTTTCGGTTTCACTTAGTATATTTATCACAGCCAACTTTTACCAAAATAACCTTATGGAGCCCATTATGCGATAGTAAGACATTTAGTTTGCAAAGCTAACACACCACAGTTATTGCACAGAAAACCTTGAAATTCTGTATATATAAGGACCAAAATCCAGATCAGTTTGAAATATCAACAGTATTTTTAAAGCACCTCTAATTTTATAACAAACATTACTCAGAGCGGGCATATCTCCACCAAACAAGCTAATTTCCTCGTTATATGGTGCAACCAACCCGTTGTACACCGTAATGTTTGGCATTCGCAAAATAGCCATAAAGTACTGAATATAATAAATACCCGGTGGTCATTGGTTCGAGTCCAGTTGAGGGTTTCTTTCTTTAATTTTATTCTTGGTTTTTTACTGGAGCTTTTTAGATCCAATGTTTATATTTATCAATATAAAGCATTTAATGACAAACTTCAATAAATGCCAAAATTTGTGTAAAGGCCCCTTGAAATCAACAGACAGGCAAAACAGACCAGAAACTGTTCTGTTTAAATCAACTGCCGTTTTAACTCTTGACCCGGGAAATATATTGATGTGTACAATAGTATATCGAAATTCAGTTCCCTTTATCCATTTCCCAAAGTCCTTAAAAAGCAGGAAACTCAAGTTTGAGGTCTCCTGTAAATTGAAATGCAAACTTTTAATTAAAAGCGAATTGTATTGTTTCTATAATGTAAGCAAACCCAGCTATTGTTCCAGTAAGCTTAAGCAACATAGGTGACTGAGGATAAATAATACCCCGTTCACGAAGTCGTTATTTCCCATTTTCGATGCCATGTCATTTTATGTCAAACAATGTTTTTAGATATCAAGTTTTGACCGTTGTAAGTTGAGAGGTACTTTTGTAAATAGTAAAACGGTCAGTCGGAATTTTCCAAAAATCACATGAATATATATATATATAAGTTCCGGCTTAATACGAAGGTTGATTTGTCCATTGAATCTGGAATAATAATTTAGGTTCCATTTACATACTAACTAATCCGGGGACCGTTTCATTAAACATCGTAGCGCACATTTACGATACGATACATTTTTCGAAGATACATAATTGCTAAAGTCCATATCATATGATTATAAATTGTCAGTACTAATTTAATTACATAGGCATCTCAAGCGCCGTATATATTTGAGTATTGCGAGCTAGTTTGTCTACTTATTAAGATAAAATTCTCTCGCAAGTTAAAATTGTCGTACGATCGTTTATGAAACGGCCCCCAGGTCTTTTGAAGTGTCTTAACTTTGAGAAGTCTTGCGTTACAGTATTCTATTGACGTGTTGTTGTTTTATCTTAAGATTGTAATACGACCATATTCAATATTATATGTACAATAGTGTGTTCTATTTTCATGACATTTGAAACTAGACTTTGCCATGTGACATTGAAATGTCAATTATACATGTTATCACATATGTAGTATTTTTAAAAAAATTGGCTTGACACGTTGTCTGACCACATGGTTGACATTCTACGCGTAATTATAACATTCATTAGATTTAAAAAAAATAATTGGGCAGATTTTGTATCTTTGACCAAATACTTTCTTTTGTAGCATTTGAATGTTTGGTTAATTCCCATAACTAAGTAACTGTAATTTGCTTACAAAACACCAATTTTGTAATTATATACCCACAATTAACGCCGGCGTAATAATTGTTCTAAGTTGTTTAAGTTTTCGTGTGCATACATACGAATAACTATCACGCAAGAGAGACTTAAGGACTATTGATTTATCTAGGTCATCGTCAAAATATTATGTGCTTTTATTTGCGTTGTTATACTTGGTACAAACGACCTGTTCAAATGCTGGCAAAATGACATTTTTTTCAATCACATATATTGCGTACGAATGTGAACATTATATAATATTCCCAAGCCCTTTTAGCAACATGCAAAAAATACCTCAAGGCTGAACAATATATTACTGTTATTGTTTATGGATACTTATTAATCGAAATTCATAATATTTTAGTATTTTCTGTTTTAAAATATTTATTTATTGGAAAAAAATAAGTGTATCACTAATACCTAAACACACATGTATGACAGATTGTTGGCGTATTTTATTTTTCTCTGAACCGGGGTTCGATTCTATGCATTTTATTAATTCTTTATTAGCTGATATTATAATCATTTTTAGATCATCCTAATTGGGTTATTATGGCCCCAGATAGAGGTATGAGGCAACTACCTATCGTGTTTTTTGTTCAATGTCGCGCTGTCGTGGACTTTGTTTGCCGCTGCTTGGAGATGTCATACTTATATAATTTATGTCTATATATAAGAACATCGTTATGAAACACATAGCTTGAAAGTAGCTGACGTGTGCTATTGGAACGAACAATTATTGTAAAATTTAACAATAATCAATTCAAAATAACTAGATATTGACAACTAAATTATTTAAATACCGCTCTTTACAATTTCTTTCATTATGAGATAACCATTGCCCTTTGTCGGCATGTTTAAAAAGGGACCCTTAATAAACAACTTTGATTAGCAACTTTTTTAAAAAGGAGTATTAGAGAGCTATTGACGCAAAATCGCTTAAAATAGCTTGATAGGTTAAAACGGGACACCTTTTACAGATACTCTCACAAATAAATATATATGAATCAAGCCGCTCATGTAAAAATTGGATATGCAATGTTACTTCTTATTTTATAGAAAATAACATGAATATGTACTGCAATTTAGAAATTCCTATACCAAGATCATTTGCTGTTAATATAGAAGAAATTACACATGAATGTTACATTAATAGCTGGCTTCGACGAATTAATAATGATATAGGTCCATCTGGCCGAGGACGCAATAAACTTAGACTATATAAATTGTTAAAGTCTAGTTATAATGTAGAAGAGTATTGTACTCTAACTTTACCATTATCTCATCGTTCTGCATTTAGTAAATTTAGAATTGGTGTTGCACCCATTCGTATTGAACCTGGGCGTAATGAAGGACTAATAGAAGAAAATAGAACATGCCCTTTTTGTTTAAGTAAAAATGTAGAAAATGAACTTCATGTTATACTTGAATGTCAAATATATAATGACTTAAGAGATAGTTTACTTTCGAAGGCAATTGTATGCGATTCGGAGTTTCCAAACTTATCAAAAATAGATCAATTTACTATGCTGTTCTCAAATAAAGACTTAAGTAGACATTGTGCCAAAGCCTGTCATGCAATTTTTTTAAAGACGACAATTTTTTACTTTGTAAATAATGTCATATATGTTTTAGTGTAATCTAAAATGTAATGTTATGTAAATGTAGAAAGTCAGTGCTAACTAGTGTATTCCTGATCTGATCAGGAATGATATTCGTTTCTTGAAACTGTATTTTACTAGCGCGCTAGTGCTCCATTTTACAGCAATCATTGTCTTAACTTTGATTATTTTATTTTTAAAGAAAGAGTAGCACTTACTTTCTACCTCTTAGTATTGTGAATAGTGATAAGAGAATGATATTTTATGTAATGATATGCAAACATGTGCGATATCTCTTATAGCTCAACATCATGAGCGGTTATATACATAATGTTTTAATGGGAATATGTGTCACTGTTATAAATATGTAATGTATGTATATAAATGAAATAAAGAATAAAACTACGAAAAAAAAGAATGAAACAACTATTTGATTTGTGCATGACTTTACTTTACTGATGCTTTATTATGGCAATGGCGGTTTAGAGTTACGTTAATATATATTGCCCGGTTTGAATACCCATTAATATATCAATTTCAATATTTGGTGATCCCATTTAAATGATTGGATATACGTATCAAAACTTGATAATAATTTAAACAAAGTTATCAATTTAAACGTTGCGGCATTTCATCCTCATTTTTAGACGTAAATCATCATCATTTTTATTCAACCACCTATAATTTTGGAGTCACATTGGCAACTAACTTAGTATATACAAGACAAAAATACGTTTGTTCTTTTCTGTATTTACTGGTATTGAGAGATTAAGAAAATGTCAAACGATTCTACAATATTACTAATGCCTTATTGTCCCCTACCGGTTTAACTGGAGGGGACTTATGGTTTGCGCTCTGTGTGTCAGTCAGTCTGTCTGTCTCTCCTTCACACTTTTCTGGATCCTGCGATAACTTTAAAAGTTCTTAATATTTCTTCATGAAACTTGCAACATGGATAGATGGCAATATGGACATTATGCACGTCATTTCATTTTGTTCCTTCGTCAAAAATTGTGGTTGCTATGGCAACAAAAAAACTGAAAATGGTGGAATTTCTGACAATGGTGGAGCCGGTAGGGGACCATATTGCTTGACAATAGCCTTGTTCACGCTGTGTCGAGAGAACAACAAATGCCACGCGCGATTGATGAGTTCTTCAGCTTTTTTGCATTTATGTTTTGTTCATTTGGTTTTCATACAAGGAACATTGTTCGGTCGATTAATGATATAGCACTTCGTAATTTGAAGGAAAAAAAATCCCGGAAAAACGGTGGAATATATATATATTATATAAACGATACAATTCCATCGATAGACAGCAATAATTGGATGATCAGTACACATTTTTACAAATTAAAAGATATTTGGAAATGAATCAGAACCTGCTTATTATTCAAAATAAAAGATCAATATGTCAATTCAGGGCCGTACCCAGGAAATTTTGACTGGGGGGCGCAAACGGGGAGGGTGCGGGAGGCGTTGCCCCTCCCGAATAGATTTTTTTTTATTAGGCACTATTCAAGGTGCTTTTTAATACGTATAGAAACATTATTTTGTGCTATAAATTTATGGATATATAACATGTAAATCAGCACCTTTCTGAAGTCTAAAGCTTTAACCATTAGGGGCCGTTCATAAAGTATGTCACGCTCTAGGCGGGGGGAGGGTTAATGGCATTAACACGCTGGGTATGCGGATACTTTGATAACAGATGGCACTTCGATACCAGGTAACAACAAAAGCAACGCGCGAGAGGTAAGTTCATTAGGTTTTTTTAAGTTATATCATAAAGAATATTTTTTTAGACAAGGCGCATGGTCGAGTTTATAAGTGGTGTATCCTTTTCTATTGCAAAGAAAAACATCACGGAAAATGGTAGATTTTTACCCCAAAAATAGAAAATTCGGTCGGAAAACAACATAAACTGGATGAACAGTAAACATTTAAACAAAATAAAAACTACTTAGAATTATTGCAAGAAATTGTTTGATATTCCAGCAGGTAGAGTAAGCAATGTGCTTCAAATATTGAAATTTTGTTAGTGTTCAATGAAATATAAACGAAGTGTTGGGATTTCGTAACGTTGGCATTTAACGCGCAATGTGATACATGACGTTCACGCACGCTTTCCCGTCGTGACGTCACGTCCGTTATATTTTTGTTGATATTATGCATTGCAAGTAAAGGTTGAACCTGGATTTCGCTCCTTATATTATTTCTTACCACAACGCGTATTCCGTCTACATATTGTGGTGCCGTGACGAAAAACAACGATCTAGAAAAGCAACTGAGCCAGCGTCTCGGTTTAAAGAAAATCATTGAGCGATTTATTGAAAAAATGGCAGAAGCGAAAGAAGAAGATGACATGTTACAATACGAGACTACCGTCGAAGCACTACAGAACAAAGTATGCAGTCTTCAGAGTCTAAACGAGAAGATTCTTTCGCTTACCGACGCCAAATCTACACCGGACGAAATGCTGGAATCCGAAGAATACACATTTGACCTAGAAGTTAAACTGCGCAAATTCCAGCAATATTTACTCCAAAAATCTACCAGCAAAGACGCTCAAGTTGTACCAACACAGAGATGTGAAGCACAACCACAAGAAAATCAGTCCAGAAACGAAAATTCATCGAACAGCTTAAAACTGCCTATTATTCTCCCGCGACCCGTTAACAACGTTGTCCCCTCCGCGGGAGCTTATCAAAACAGGAAGCAGCCCGACTACGCCGTGCACAGCATTCCGGTCGTGAACAATGCCCCCTACCTTGCACAACAACTGCTGACTCAGGCGACACCGGCTGCTTCGTTGACCTACAAGCTACCGCGCTACAAATACCACGCCATAGAGAAGCATGCGATGGGTAATTCAGCGATAATCCTGCCCAGACCGGATGTGCTTCTGGGAGTGGGTAAAGCTACGATCGAGATGTGCACACATAGCAGAACCCGAAACGGGAGGCGGAAAACTACAACGGGCGAGGCATGGTCAGGGGTGATATCCCCAAAAAAGGGTTAGAGTAAGGGTTAGGATTAGGGGTCGGGTTAGGGTTAGGGTTGGGTTTAGGCTAACACTAACCCAAACCCTAACCCTAACCCTCTAACCCCCCCTTGCGCAATACCATACCATGCCTCGCCCGTTGTAGTTTTCCGCCCCCCACCCGAAACACACACTCGGGAAAGAAGACACAAACGGATAGATAGATAGATAGATTCTTTATTTCCTCCATTCATGGAGAGCTTAACACATTTACAACAAGTATTTACATCATTAATGTATACAATAGATAATAATATGTGTATTTTAATATATGTACATGCATATCAACAACAATAGAGAGACGATTTTATAATTAGACACTCACAAACTAACAAACTAGTCTCAGCAATAGGATTGCTAATTGATTATTCAGGCGATTGTCATCTGTAGTTGATAGCGTCATTTGAAACAACGTTACGATTTGTTCTAATGGTGTCTTTCGTATTAATTTAATAAAACACTGAGACCCCTTTTGGTAAATGACAGCATCCCAAAGTGATTCACGTAACAGTTCCCTTCTCGAACAAAAACACACTGAATGAAGTAGTTTGTTTTCCGTGTGTATCCCACACAATGAGCACACTGTTGGGTACGATCTAGAGAGGAATCCTCCCAGTTGTGCCATCAGGGTGGCTATTAAGGGCGATAGCTTAGGCGAAATCCGGGATATTTTCCAGAGGGACGAGGGCTTATCTACGTGTAGGACATCATCAAGGTTCAATGTGGGACACACGTCCCGGATACTTTCAAACTGTCTGTGATGTTCCGGAGCGGATACCGATCGTTGGAGCATCTGTTTCCACGCTTGCTTAGACGGGAACAAACCTGATTGTAAATACCCGTCTTAACACGATTGCAGTTGTTATTTATACAGCAGTCTGTAGATTTCCGGAACGAAGCCTTTAGTTTGTTTGTCGTTATTCAGGTATCGTACAAGTCTGTTAATGAACACTTGTTTGGCAAGGTATTGGTTTGGTAAACGACATAATTGACCAAAAAACACTAGCTTTTTCCTGTCAATGATATTCTCAATCGAGTTTACATTAATTGATGCTAATGCAAAGTCCGTATTCGTTAAGGAATGAAATTGCTGCATAGATTTAATACAAAACCGATGAGAGCGCTCAAGGCGTAACATATCGCTGGCACCGATAACAGTCCACAGTTCACAGCCGTATAATGCTTTCGGAACAACCACGGATTGATAACTTGTTCTTAAGGTGATTGGGCTGAGTGATGATGGATTAAAGCCGCTGCTGCATATGCTCAGGTATGTACCTCGAAGCTTGTTGCAGGCGTCTGCTATAAGCATTTGCGACGAAAGCCACGCGTCGGTAGTTATCCCCAAATGTGAATAACTTTCGGATTCTTTAACTGTTTCACTTCCAAGTCTAAACACGCGGGAGTTTCCTGTGTTTGTACGCTCATTAAAAACGATGACGGCACATTTACTTGCGTTATATTCATAGCGCCATACTCTCGAGTATTTGTAGCATATATCCATCATTTTATCAAGTCCCGTTTTTGAGTACGATATTAAAACCATATCGTCTGCTACGGTCGGCGAACAGATGTTCATGTTGTAGATACACATACCCGCTATCCTCCAGTTGTTTGATAAGCCCATTGATGAACACTAGGTACAGGAGCGGTGAGCTTTTACTCCCCTGGCGGGTACCTTGCAAAACCGGGAACTCATGGGAACGTCTTCCATGGGTAAGAACATAGCTTTTGGCGTTCATATAGAGTTCTTTAATCGCAATGAGGCTTGTGGGGTCAATGTTGCATTTCAACAATTTGTACAGAAGCCCTGCATGCCACACATTGTCGAATGCCTGCTTCCCGTCCAGGAAGCAGACATACATCTTGGATGAATGCTCGCGTGAAAACTGAATGCATTCTCGTAACACGAATGACGTCATTATAGAGCCGAGTTGTTCTTGGAAGCCACCTTGTTGCATGCTTAAAGTCTCGGAAATAGTATCTTTACAACGCAACAAAATAACTGATTCATACAATTTTAAAACCGCCGAGAGAAGAGTAATTGCACGGTAATTATTTGGGTCATCCTTTCTTTTTCTACCCCCTTTATGGATAGTTATTATCACACCACGTTTCATACAGTTCGGGATATAACCTAGTCTTAGCATGTACGTGAAGAGGTTAGCTAGTGCAGGGGCTACAACTGTCCGTGAAAAAATGAACGGTTAATTGTTTAAATTGCAAAAGGGATGCATTGACTCCCCGGCGTGCATTTCTAGTACAAAAGGGATCTCACGCCGGAAACCAAGACGACATTCTGATGGAGGCGGTACAAGAGAATGGTTCAGACGACTCGGGTAGAAAAGAAGTGACGTTCACTTTAGGTGGTAACAGTCAGGAAGAGAGCACGATGATCTCCACGTTGATTATACCGGACCGCACGATTCCCTGCAGCCAGCATTCAAAGGCGACAACGAGCCGGTTTTCAACAGTGCGCCGGAAGTGGATGAGAGCTGCGACACTTTCCTCAAGCGCCTGCAGCGCTCAAAACTCCAGAGTCCAAATGATTCGTGTATGCCGTCGGGTCATGAGTTTTGCTTCGAGGCAGTAATGAATAAACGTTACAACCGCTGGAAAAGACGCCGACGGAAAAAGAACTCTGAGCACCGACAGCCGGTCGTCGTTCCTGGCAGCGGCAGCTCTGACGAAAATGACGAAAGAAACTCTGTTATAGAACGAATAATTGACACCATGTATAAACAAATCCATGTGCACGTTCCCCATACCCCGAACGGATCCAGCGACACGCCGCGCACGCGCAATCGCCGAAGCCGAGAAAAGGAATCTTCCACTAATCTCGTTTCCGGCGACGATGGTGACGTGGACCCATCGAGCGGCAATTATGACGCTAGTTCGTCTTCTTCATCGACAGAAGCTCTACGCGTCAAATACGATAAAATTCGACGTATAGCAGACGGCTCTTCGTACACTAATGAAACTAAAGTGTATCCCCCACAGGGCTACCGCGTGCGACCGGAAGCGAGCGCCAGTGGCGCCATCTCGGAATATATGTGCGCCTGGTCGCACATTGAACAATACAAACAAGAGATACTGCGGCGCCTTAAATACAACCCGAGGAGGTTGTCAAGCGAAATGATAGACTGGTGCGATCAGCAAAAATTGTGTTGGAAATAAATTGACAAGCAGACCAATAACGAAACTTTATCCCATGGAAGTGAAGTGAAAAAAAGTGAAACATTTATAAGACTTTTGATTGATTTCATAGAGTGAACGTTTTCATTGTGTTAAGTGTGTTGCAAATTAAGTGGTGTTTATATTTTGTTATTAGTATGTATTTAATTATTTGTATTAATTCTATTATGGTGTATTGCATTTCGCGGCCCCCAGAATGTTGGGATTTCGTAACGTTGGCATTTAACGCGCAATTTGTTACGTGACGTTCACGCACGCTTTCCCGTCGTGACGTCACGCCCGTTATATTTTTGTTGATATTATGTATTGCAAGTAAAGGTTGAACCTGGATTTCGCTCCTTATATTATTTATTATCACAACGCGTATTCCGCCTACATACGAAGAAAGAGCATGTTTTAATAGGTGGTATTCGTGAAGTTACGGATACTTTGATTCCCGATATAGGGCCCTTCGGATAACAGAGACTTTTAACAAATTGGGCACTCTGATAACCGAGTTTTTTCTTCTACCTGAAATTTATATTATGGCTATTCTTACCAAACATTTTGAGGCACAAATCAATTTGCATTGTCAAGCCCGACACATTGGGAATCTATGCATAACGTAATTAGATATACATGTACATGTAAAATATAACCAATGGCGTTGTTCAGAACCAAATGAACAGAACATACATGTAAAAAAGCTGAAGAACTCAACTCTCGCGCGTGGCTTTTGTTGTTATCTGGTATCGAAGTGCCATCTGCTATCAAAGTTTCCGCATACCCGGCGTGATTAATGTTACACCATTTAAAATTTTAGTTTATTCACGTATTTGAGGAAATTCAAGTGTTTTAAGAGTCGGATGCCAAAGTTTCATTGACATTTCTTTTACCGATTATCTCAATAACAATCGCACTTCTATTCTCGCTTACTCGACACTTTTTTCCAGATATAACACACTTTTTCAAGTGAATCAAAAATGCGGAATTCGATGTTGAATACAGTTTTAGTTAAGTAAGAAGGCTATATACAAAAGCAATCCAGTTTCGCTCGTAAGAATTCGTTGTCTATAGTTTTAAGTAAGGCCTTTGTGGCCTTTGACACAATCCTCCAAGATTACGGAATACTCTGTCCTGTATGTAAGTGCTGTACGATAAAAGCACCTATACTTCGGCAGAGTACAAGTATTCTTATTCATGGGATCAGATCCTGTGAAAAGACAAAACAATAATACCTTTGAAGAACAAGAAATATATTTTCATAATATGACATGAAAAATTTAATGCACGCATTCCTGTTTAAGCAGAATTAATGTTGTATTTAATTCAAATTTTGTAACCGTGTTTCTTTTAATTCAACAAATAAAGCGATTATGGATCAGGTGAATCGCACTTTGAGCAAGTAATGGTTACGTAAATCCCTATGAGCAAAGATCTAGTAAAATGGAGTTTTTTATTCGCTTAATCTGTTCACTTCTGTGGCTACACATTTGAATCGTCTTGATGATGCGATTGTCATTAACAATGTCATAGAATTTTATGAAGAAAAATCTGTATTTGCTTCAAAAAGACCACATTCTCTCCCGTTATCTAGAGCCCTGCTATAAAAAAATTCCTTATGTAGACTATTATTTGTGTATTTATTTCTTCAGATATAGGCATTTAGATATTATATTAAAAAAATGAAATGAAACACAAAAAGAAAAAAATGATAGTAAAAAGATTTTTGAAAACGAACTACGCACTTGGTTATATTTCACATGCGTTTGTAATTCACTTATGCATAGATTTCCAATATGTCGCGTTTGACTATGTACATTTATTTCTTACTTCAAAATGTTTGGTAAGACAAGCAATCATATACGTTAATGCATTTCTGGTAGAAAATAAAATTCGGATATCAAAGTGTCCTATTTGTTGACAGTCTCCGTTATCCGAGGTGTCCTTTATCGGGAATCAAAGTGTCTACAAAATCATGAAAATCACCTACTACAATATGCTCTATCTTCGTTAATATTCCATTGAATACTTTCAATATTGAAGTATTTGAAGCACAGTGATAACTCTTCATGCTGGAATAGCAAACACAGTATTGCAATTTTTAAGTATTCTATGGGCTTTTTATTTTGTTGAAATGTTAACTGATTATTCAGTGTATGCTGTTTTCCAATGGAGTTCTCTATTTTTGGACATTTCTTCATAGAAATATTTTTTCATCATACAAAATGAATTAAATGATATAGAATGTATCAACTGCAACATCTACCGTGTCTCGAAAACTAATATTAAGGATATACCTTTAAAAAAAGATGGGGGATTAACTTTCGCGCGTGAATTTCGTTTTTCTCTGTTATCGAAGTGCCATTCGTCATCGAAGTATCGCCATAGCCAGCGCGTTATTGTCAAGTGACAGGTCTATTATCTATATCAGTGTGAACGAAATCTGCCATAAAGTCTGGTAAACTGTTAATCTTACTAGGCCAAACACAGTGGTACTGGTCAGTCATACATCAAGCAAAAACGAAGGCACTTGACTAAATCTAATGAAAACCTAATGTGAATCTAACATTCGCTCCATTAGTTGTCAGTTTTAGTCTTGGCTGTGGATAGTATAGAAGCGGTAGACTCGAGATGCTTTTATTAGATTAGTTCTTGACTACAAGTGTTCATCAGAGAAGCTTGTACGTGTTTTCTGTTCGTCATTTATGTGAGAATCATAAGGTTTGAAGTTAAATTGCCTGAATTTTCCTTCACATCCAAAAAGAGATGGGACCAATGATTGAAGGCCGTGAAAATGCCGCCGAGACACCGGAGTTTTACCAATTATTTCATATAATGTTTATACCATTCAATACTAATGAATGTTTTTTGAATGAACGTGATATATATATATATATATATATATATATATATATATATATATATATATATATATATATATATATATATATATATATATATATATACCAATACATAGTGCCAGTTACGCGGTCTCTGTAGTTTTCAGACTGTACTTACGAGGTCAATATAAAAAACGGGGTCTATATACAACCCCGCAATCTAGGCTCCTTTAATTACTATGAGGGGGGTGTAGGGGAGGTAATGCAATCAAATCTCACAATAAGGTCTTAAATCGAAAACCACAATCAGGTCTGAAATTGAAATTGTATATACCTCGCAAATAAGTTCGCTATATATTTCCTTGTATAAGACGTTAAATAAATGACGTATTTATATACAATAATAATAGTAGGTACCCCTATATACCTTAATTCGTGTTTATATCGGATAAAAAAGGGTATGGAGATACATGTATTTAAAGTGGGAACCCCATAACCTATTTCTAAATCAGAGACCCCGTAACTGGCCAAATGTGTGAATATATATATATATATATATATATATATATATATATATATAAATATACGTACTGATCGACAAATTGCATGGATATGTCGGTAATTTTCCCATGGCCCATTGGTCAGAGATGGCTTTCTATCTCACAGTTTTGAGTCGTGACCAGACCTTCTCATACTTATTTTTTAGCTCCACTGGCCAGAGGCCAGCGGGGCTTATGTCATGGTCCTGTGTCCGTCGTGCGTCCGTGCGTGTGTTAACTTTTTCTTTAAACATCTTCTTCTCCTAAACTACAAGTCTAATTCTGATCAAACTTCACACAAATGTTTCTGGGGTGAAGCTCTTTCAAATTTGTTCAAATTATGCCCCTGGGTCAAATTTGACCCCACCCCGGGGGTCAATAAATTGAACATATGCTTATATAAAACCTATTTTGTGTAAACTTTAATAATATTCTTGTCCATAACCATTGGGCCTAGTGCTACCACATTTGGAATGTAGTGACATTTAATAGTTCTCTACTTTGTTTGTTCAAATTATGCCCCTGGGGTCAAATTTGACCCTTCCCCGGGGGTCACAAAAATGAACATATGCTTATATAAAGTTTATTTTGTACAAACTTTAAAAATCTGCTTGTCCATAACCGTAGGGCCTAGGGCTACCAAATTCGGTATGTAGTGGCATCTAATAGTTCTCTACTTAGTTTGTTCAAATTATGCCCCTGGGGTCATATTTGACCCTGCCCCGGGGGTCACAAAAATGAACATACGCTTAAATAAGGCCTATTTTGTGCAAACTTTAAAAATCTTCATGTCCATAACCGTATGGCGTAGGGCTACCAAATTTGGTATGTAGTGACATCTAATTGTTCTCTACTAAGTTTGTTCAAATTAAGCCCCTGGGATCAAATTTTACCGTTCCCCAAGGGTCACAAAATTGAACATATGCTTATATTGGGCCTATTTTGTGCAAACTTTAACATTCTTTCTGTCCATAACCATTGGGCCTATTTCTACCAAATTTGGTATGTATTAAAATCTTAAAGTTCTCTACCAAGTTTTTTTTTCAAATTATTCCAATGGGGTCAAATTTGACCCTGCCCGGGGGTCACAAAAATGAACATATGCTTAAATAAGGCCTATTTTGTGCAAACTTTAAAAATCTTCTTGTTCATAATTATAGAGTTCAGGGCTACTAAATTTGGTATGTAGTGACATCTAATAGTCCTCTACCAAATTTGTTCAAATTATTCCCCTGGGCTCAAATTTAACCCTTCCCCGGGGGTCACAAAACTGAACATATGCTTATATAAAGCCTCTTTTGTGCAAACTTAAAAAATCTTCATGTCCATAACCATTGGGCCTATGGCTACCAAATTTGGTATGTAGTGACATCATATAGTTCTCTACCAAGTTTGTTCAAATTATGCCACTGGGGCCAAATTTATCCATTGAAGGCTCCCATTAAAATGTTGTTCAAAAAAATTTGATTCGTCAAATAACATGGCCACAGGAAGTCGTTGAACTTTGCATGTTAATGCGTTTTTGCTATTTATTCATTATGGGATGAATAAACTATTTTCTTCTCAAACTAAAAGTTTATCAAAATGCACTTGGAATAACTTTTTAATTATAAGAGATAAATGCATACATGTCGAGCGTGAAAGGTAGAGCAACAGGTTAACCATCCATGAATATTAACCCTTTACCAAACCACCCCCGGAAACCCGACATGCTGTGAGAAGTTGGACATGCTAGGAGATGTAGCCGATATATTTCAAGGAGGGTAAGTAAATCCAGTTCTATAATAGTTTAAAGGCATTTTTGAAATAAAATATATTTTGGTGCATGCAAAGGAGGTATTACCATGTATGTTAGAAAAATCCTGGTTATTAATATTCAGGATTTATTGAAATATGGCTATTTAAAGTCGACGATGCAGGGATTTATCCCATATTTAGCACTTTATTTACAAATTTCTTTAAAGGTATGCCAGTGAAAAAGTTTTTTCACCGACAATTATATTAACCAATGTCCCCGAGTAACATATCCGCCAGGGTTTCTTAAAAAAGTTCGTATTGGTGAAAAAATTCTACTTTACATACAACGTGTTGATGAAAAAATGATATGGCATGGTGCTGTACATAGATGTCGAGATATGACATGTGTGAAGTTCATTTATAAACTTAAAGGGATCTTTTCACGCTTTGGTAAATTGACAAAATTGAAAAAAGTTGTTTCAGATTCGCAACTTTTCGTTTTAGTTATGATATTTGTGAGGAAACAGTAATACTGAACATTTACCATGGTCTTGTATAGCCATTATATGCATCATTTGACGATTTTAAAACCTAAAATTTATAAAGCGTTGCAACGCGAAACGATTGAATAATTTGGAGAGTTCTGTTTTTGTCGTTAAATTTTGTGAAACTACGAAGATTGCTTATATAAGGTATAAAATACTTCAAATATATGTACTCGGCGGAATAGCTCAGTAGGCTAAAGCGTTTTTACTTCAGGACTCTGGCAGGACTCCAAGGGTCACTGGTTCGAAACCTGGTCCGGGCAATGTTCTTTTCCTTTTTTTAATTTTATTCTTGATTTTTTACTGGAGCTTTTACGATCCAATGTTTACATTTATCGATATAAAGCATTTAATGAATAAGTTAAAAAATGCCAAAATCTGTGAAAAGGCCCCTTTAAAAGCTCACTTTTACAGCTGATGTATGCCCTATCTGACGCATTGTAGATCATGTTCATTGAACTTTGAGGTTTTATAATGATATCCGCTCTGAAGCTAAGTTAATTTCCAGCTAATTTGTGTCTTATGTTATTGTTTGAAAATCATTGTAAATGTAAAAGCAATTGATTCATACAGGTAAAAATATACGTCCGGTAGGCAATATAAACATTTATAATAATATTTTTTGCCTATAGTCCCAATTAAGCTCGATTTGTCATTGTCGGCTCGGGTACTACTAACAAGTACCTCGGGTACTCATAAGTATACTTACATGTACCCCGGGTACGGTAAATAAACTAAAACGTACCCGGGAATTTGAACGCTAAATCGGTCGTTGTCAGCTGTTTTTTTTAACTAATTATGTTTACATTTATGTCAAATTTTGTTTTAAATGGTCTCTATATTATCGAAACTCATACTCAAAAAGCATGTTGAAGCAGTTTTTAACAGAGAAGTTTATTTTAGATAAACAATATCGTTTTACGGTAATCGGTAGCGCGTTTTACGACATCGGATTTTAGGCGGGAATACAACTCAGGTAAAGTCTAATGTCGACCGGGTACGTTTAAGTATATTTACCGTACCCGGGGTACATGTAAGTATACTTAAAAGTACCCGGGGTACATGTAAGTAATACCCGAGCCGACAATGACCAATCGAGCCCCAATTAAGGGCGGTAGACTTTCATAAATGTGAACTAAATTTGGATCTATTATACATGACTTCATGTGTTATGTATGCAAATACACATAAGAAGGAAAGGTGGATTTGGTTTTGAAAATAAATGTTTATATTTTGCATATATCATTGCCAAAAAGAACGAAAAGAAACAAACATTTACACGCGTGCATTGTCGGAGATGTTTGCAAAGCTGTCAACTTTTTTCAAAGGCCCCTTTAAACGAAACAACGTAAACTCTAATCATAATCGTAATCAGAGATGCTACTCATCGGAACCCGCGCCGCCGTTGGTTCCCGAGCCCACCGAGCAGGCGACTGTATGAAGGTCGCCAATAATCTCCCCAAGGTCATCAACAATCAGATGTTCCGCTTGAATGAACACCGATGTGGCGCGCAGTTTCCTCCTCCTTCAACTCGCAGTTTCACCGCCTGACAAATATTGCGTTATGCACTTTTATAATCAATGACTTGTGATAAGCATTTGGCAAAGGTAAAGACCTAATTGCTTTGGTACACAAGTACATCTATAAGAATGTATATGTTTTTCCTCAAAGCGTGGATTATTACTGTTATTACATATTACATATATTACTGTTATTGTTTATGGATACATATCAATCGAAATTCATAATAGTTAAGTATTTTCTGTATTAAAATATTTATTTATTGGAAAAATAAGTGTATCACTACTACCTAAACACACAATAAGCCTGTATGACAGATTGTTTGCGAAGTTTATTTTTCTCTGATAGAACCGGGTTTCGATTCTTTGCATTTTATTAACTCTTTATTTGCTGATATTATAATCATTTTTAGATTATCCAAATTGGGTTATTATGGCTCCAGTTACATGTTATGAGGCAACGACCTATCGTGTTGTTGTTGTTTTTTTGTTCAATGTCGCGCTGTCATGGACTTAGTTTGCCGCTGCTTGGAGATGTCATGCTTATATAATTTATGTCTATATATTAGAACATCGTTATGAAACACATATCTTCAAAATAGCTTACGTGTGCTATTGGAACGAACAGTTATTGTAAAATGTAACAAAAATCAATTCAAAACTACTAGATATTGACAACTAAATTATTTAAATACCGCTCGTTACAATTTCTTTCATTATGAGATAACCATTGCCCTTTGTCGGCATGTCTTAAAAGGCCCCTAATAAACAACTTCGATTAGCAACTTTTTAAACAAGGAGTATAAGAGAGCTATTGACGCAAAATCGCTTAAAATAGCTTGATAGCTTAAAACGGGACATCTTTTACAGATACTCTCACAAATATATTTCATTTGTGCATGACTTGACTTTACTGATGCTTTATTATGGTAATGGCGGTTTAGAGTTACGTTCAATATATTACCCTGTTTGAATTAACATAATATATCAATTTCAATATTTGGGCGATCCCATTTAAATGATTGAATATACGTACCAAAACTTCATAATATTTTAACAAAGTTATCAATTTACACGTTGCTGTATTTCATCCTCGTTTTTAGACGTAATTCATCATCGTTTTTATTCAACCACCAATAGTTTTGAAGTCACATTGGCAACTTATATACAACACAACAATACGTTTGTTATTTTCTGTATTGACTGGTATTGAAAATGTCAACCGATTGTACAACATCACTAATGCCTTATTCACGCTGTGTCGATACTTTGATAACAGATGGCACTTCGATAACAGAGAACAACAAATGCCACGCGCGATAGATGAGTTCTTCAGCTTTTTGCTTTATGTTCTGTTCATTTGGTTTTCATACACGGAACATTGTTTGGTCGATTAACGGTATAGCACTTCGTAATGCGAAGACAGAAAATCTCGCAAGAACGGTCGAAGATATATATATATAACGATTCAATTCCATCGATAGAGAGCATAAATTTTTACACATTAAAAGATATTTCGAAATAAATCAGAACCTGCTTATTATTCAAAATAAAAGATCAATATGTCAATTAATGTTACACCATTTTACATTTTAGTTTACTAAAGTATTTGAGGAAATTCAAATGTTGTAAGAGTCGGATGCCAAATTTTCATTGACATTTATTTTACCAAACATCTCCATGACAATCGCACTTCTATTCCCGCTTACTCGACACTTTTTACCAGATATAACACACTCTTTTTATTGAATCAAAAATGTAGAGTTCGATGTTGAATACAGATATAGTAAGCAGGCTATACAAAAGCAATCCAGTTTCGCTCGTAAGAATTGGTTTTCTATAGTTTTAAGTAAGGCACGTGTGGTCTTTGACACAATCCTCCAAGATTTCGGAATACTCTGTCCTGTATGTAGGTGCTGTACGATAGAAGCACCTATAATTTAGCAGAGTACTCTTATTCATGGGTTCAAATCTTGTGAAAAGACAAAACAATAATACATTTGAAGAAGACGAAATATATTTCTACAATATGGCATGTAAAATTTAATGCACGCGATCCTGTTAAAGCAGAATCAATGGTTTATTTAATTGAAATTTTGTAAACGTGTTTCTTTTTATTCAACAAATAAATCGCTTATGGATCAGGTGAATCGCACTTTGAGCAAGTAATGGTTACGCAAATCCCTATGAGCAAAGATTTAGTAAAATGGAGTTTTCCATTCGCTTAATCTGTTCACTTCTGTGGCTACATATTTGAATCGTCTTGATGACGCGATTCTTATTAACAATGGCATAGGCTTTTATGAAGAAAAATCTGTATTTGCTTCAAAAAGACCCCCTTCTCTCCCGTTATCTAGAGCCCTGTTATAAAAAAATCCTTATGTAGACTATTATTTGTGTATTTATTTCTTCAGATATAGGCATTTAGATATTATGTATAAAATGAAATAGTAACACAAATAGAAAAAATGATAGTACAATGTAATTAGATTTTTGAAAACGAACTACGCACTTGGTTATATTTCACATGTGTTTGTAATTCACTTATGCATAGATTTCCAATATGTCGCGTTTGACTATGTACATTTATTTCTTACTTCAAAATGTTTGGTAAGACAAGCAATCATATACGTTAATGCATTTCTGGTAGAAAATAAAATTCGGATATCAAAGTGTCCTATTTGTTGACAGTCTCCGTTATCCGAGGTGTCCTTTATCGGGAATCAAAGTGTCTACAAAATCATGAAAATCACCTACTACAATATGCTCTATCTTCGTTAATATTCCATTGAATACTTTCAATATTGAAGTATTTGAAGCACAGTGATAACTCTTCATGCTGGAATAGCAAACACAGTATTGCAATTTTTAAATATTCTATGGGCTTTTTATTTTGTTGAAATGTTAACTGATTATTCAGTGTATGCTGTTTTCCAATGGAGTTCTCTATTTTTGGACATTTCTTCATAGAAATATTTCTTCTTCATACAAAATGAATTAAATGATATAGAATTCATCAACTGCAACATCTACCGTGTCTCAAAAACTAATATTAAGGATATACCTTTAAAAAAAGATGGGAAGATTAACTTTCGCGCGTGAATTTTGTTTTTCTCTGTTATCGAAGTGCCATCCGTCATTGAAGTATCGCATTAGCCAGCGTGTTATTGTCAACATCATGGCACTGGTCAGTCATACATCAAGCAAAAAGATGGTGAACCTAATATTATTTGTCAGTTTTAGTCTTGGCTGTGGATAGTATAGAAGTATAGAAGTTTTCATCAGAAAAGCTTGTACGTGTTTTCTCTACGTCATTTATGTGAGAATCATAAGGTTTGAAGTTAAATTGCCTCAATTTTCCTTCACCTTCAAAAAGAGACGGGGCCAACGATTGAAGGCCGTGAAAATGCCGCCGAGACACCGGAGTTTTACCAATTATTTCATATAATGTTTATACCATTCAATACTTTTTAATGTTTCTTGAATGAACGTGATATATATATACGTACTGATCGACAACTTGCATGAACATGTTAGAGATATGTCGGTAATTTTCCCATGGCCCATTGGTCAGAGATGGCTTTCTTTCTCACAGTTTTGAGTCGTGACCAGACCTTCACATACTGATTTTTACAATTCATGTCGTTTCAATACAAAAACATGCACGTACAGCCACGATTCTTGTCCATTAATGCATGATGTCTGCAAAATGCCCACAGGGCATCGATCTGTTTTCGCAGGAAATATTCGTGGTATTTAACCAGTGCCGGGTTAACGTGGAGGCCCAAATGCCAACGCCCCAGACCCCTAGTCGGCATAAGACATACTTATGTCTGAACGCCAGTGCCCAATCGATTTCACTCGATTAAATTAGTCTACCATTTAAAAGGCTGGAATGACATTAAATATGGCTATGCTTTTTTAAGGTTATACATGCCATTATAATCCCTACGTGTTTATTACCGCGAGAAAACGGTGATACAGGTTTAGAAAGTATTTAAACAAATCTTTCGGCACGATCTCATGGGGCCCCTAAAAGTCGCTGGGCCCTTAGCAGTTGCCCACTCTGCCTAATGGGTAATCCCGGACTGTATTAAACAATAAGTGTTATTCGCGTCTTTTGAAGACATCGACCCGGTATGCCAGCAAATGTTAATGTTCTGTTTTATTTCGCAAAAAGGCTTTCAGACAACCATTTAGTGATACCGTGTTTGAGTTACACTATGTCGTATTTAGGTTAAAGGGGCCTTTTCACAGACTTAGGCATGTATTGAAGTTTGTCATTAAATGCTATATATTGATAACTTTAAACAATGGACCTAAAAATCTCCAGTAAAAAAAGAATACGATTTTTTTAAAGAAAAAAAGTAACCCTAAACTGGGCTCGAACCATTGGCCCGGGGAGTCATGGAGTAAAAAGTCTACCGCTTAGACCACTCGGCCATCCGTACTCAAGCTATTTGGGACGTATTTTTTACTTTGTATAAGCAATCCTCGTCGTTTCACAAAATATAACGACAACCACAGAACTTTCCAAATTATTCAATCGTTTCGCGTTGCAACGCTTTATAATTTTCAGGTTTTCAAATCGTCTAAAGATGCATATAATGGATATTTTAGAGCATGTTAAATGTTCAAAATTACTAATTCCTCACACATATCATAACTAAAACGAAAATTTGCGAATCTGAAACATTTTTTTTATTTTGTCAATTTACCAAAACGTGAAAACTAGATTTTTTACTGGAGATTTTTATATCCAATGTTTACAATTATCAATATAAAGTATTTAATGACAAACTTCAAAACATGCCAATATCTGTGAAAAGGCCTCTTAACCTTAAACTTGGTATTCATTTATTCATAACACATGCAAGTGTAAATATTAGTTACATACGCAGCATAAAAAGCAAGTATCAACTACATGTATAGTCTTTGAGTAATAAGCTTTATACATAATGAATAACAGAGTTTAATTGCTTTAGAGAGATTAATAGCTCTAGAGATACCGGTAGAGCTTTTTAAGATTGTATTATTCGGATTATCGTTATGCAGTACCAGAAAGAACCCGTAATTTTGTAAAAATACAAAATTACATAATTTTTTGCATTTGTTTCTATGAAACTAAATATGTTTTTATTTTGATACCTTAATTTATCAAAGAAGTAAAATTATAAAGTCAGCAAAAACTTGGATGAACGTGTTTAAAACTGAAAGTACTTGTAATACAGGATAACTTTCTAGCAACTAAAAACACTACGGCTAGTAAATATTTCGTACTTCCGTTGCGTTCGATGCGACATTTCAAAATACAATGTATTCAGTATGTTTTCAACACAATGCACACTATGTGTGTATACAGCTGTCAAGCAAAGAAAGTGCATTCGAGATTGTGTCATGTTCGACAATTTGTCTTAAGTTTTTTCTCAAACCTGAGTTTGCGTCAGGGTTTTCAGCCATTTGAGAGGGTTCAGCTGGTGGGAAAGTTTGCCGCTCTTTGAAACACATTTCAAATTAGTAAATTTTAAAAAAAGAATTGAAAATAAATAACAAATGAAAATCTAAATTACGCAGAACATCGTCCGGCACTTAACACAAACTCTTGTCAACGGTAAGTTCACATTAAAAAAAAATTCCAAATCGCTTTGATCAATATTTCCTCCTGTACATGATTCTCGTGACTTTATTCAGGGCTGAAAATGAAAAATACAATCATCATGTGACAAGACATTCCAAAATCATTCATCCTTGCAATTTTGAATTTCAGTATGAATCTTATGATTATTCAGTTTTGATAAAATGATTCTGATCACAAAATGTTGCAACAAAAACAGCCACCATTGGAAAATAGGCCACTCCCTATTCTTTTTATACATTTTCTCGGTGTTTAATCTTTTCTCCTGAAGTACCACACTGGTCTTGTCATTTTTTCTTCTTTTCTTCATGCAATCAACATTTTGAATGACTACATTTTTAAATATGAAAAATGCTTGTGAGCATTTTTATGATATTATAGTCAAGTCGGTTATAACGTTGCCAACAAAAAAGAACGAGATTTGTCCATATCTTACACGAGAAGAATGTCTTTTTGATATAAACAATGACAATAATGTACATATTTGGGTCTATGGTTATTTTGTGTTCATTCTCACAAGCTGTCCTAAACTAAGTCGGCTATTAGACAATATAACTTTCTAAAATCTGTGGAGTATATTGACCCGATAAAGATCTTCAGTTACGGGGCAAGATCTCAATAGACCCAGATACTTACTTAGTGTATCATTTTTCAAAAATTGACACCACGAAAGGATATAACTACTGCGCATGATTGGCTCGAGACCGCCTTTAACTATCGATTTAACTTTTCGATCGCGCAGTTTGAATTCTGTTTTCGAACAGAACGAACGATACTGGGACTGCGATAAAAAAAACACTTGTTTATCGATTAACTTTGTTTACAATGTAATAATATTATTTTGCGCATGGTTTAAAACAAAACGTAGAAAATGTCGACACGTGTCGGCCAAACAGTTTTCATAGGACTATTAGTTCTGTTACTGATCGACACCTCTAGCGGGACTGAGTGCAACAGTGCGAACGGCTACCTGAACGTCACTTCCGGCACGGCATGTACGATTTCCGGCAGCATCAGCGATGAGAACCTGAAGGTTTTCATCAGTGGAGATGTCACCGTCAGCAACACCGCTGTGGTCATTAATTGTCAATCGTTCGAGATCAAGAGCACCGGCTTTGTGCGCGTAGACGCATCGTCCACTAACGTTGAAGGATCGCGTGACGTCGCGGGCGCCGGAGGTAGTGTTTCCATTAATTGCATTTTTAAATGCTATTTTTGTGTGTTAATAACCATCCGTTTTCTTCTTTTTTTACCGGAGTTCTACTGCAACGGCTTGAAAGTCGTTCGAAAAAAGCATTTTATATAAACTAAAAAATGTAAGTATCATTTGAAATGTGTTACAATCGTCGGATAAGTAATGAAATAATTATTACAATAAGCATTAAAATTAACCAAAAATATGCAAGTAAATGGCTAGTGCCCCTTTTAAACATGTTGCGTGATAAAGGTGTTGTTTGATTTCCTTAAACCGTCTTAAGTTCAACGATGAATGAAAAAAGGGGCGCAGTTGCGTAATACTCACAGTAAATATCAGTTAGAAATTAATGGCGAAAATTTGACTTCGGTAAGTATATGACAACTATATATGTGTGCCCGATAAATGCATTTTACGCAAAAAATAGCAATTGCGTTAACCGTCTTTTCGCTTGATTTCTTTACAATTATCTAAACAGCTGTAAATGCATGTTTGACATCTCAGGAGCACTTAAACGGTTTCAATTGCGGAAACACGAACACATCGAATCATCAAACACAAAAAACGTATATGCTTATTAAAGTGGCTTAATTTCAATGTAAAGAGTACAAACACGTCCTATACGTGTGAAATTAAATGTAACGTGCAGCGTTCAATCATTGCAATACCCGTGCAGACTAAAACAAAACCCATGCTTTTTTAATGCATTGTGTGTTTTAATGTAATTGATTTTCATTTCATAGTTGAGCGATATGCATTTTAGCGTTAAATGTGTGTTTACTACCGATATGCACTGTGCAATTAGAATATAAACCCCATCTTTATTGTAACATCATACTTCCATATAAAAATAGCAACATCAAATCATCGTAAACCAAATTCATTTCAAACGCTAAATCTTTAAGCCATGCACCGCGCTTTATCTGAGCGCAACTACCCAATACAGATTACTGAATGTTTTACGCTTAACTTCCAACGCACATATGAAAAATTCGCTAGATCGGAAAAGTAGGGCTTAATGCATGTACCTTAACCCATTTATGCCAAGTGGACTCTACCATCCTTCTTAATTGGATCAATTTATTTCCAAAATTAGGGATGTCTAGAATATTTATTTCTAAATGATAAATATTTTTTTACAGAAATTCCTTAAAGCAAACAGCGCAGACCCTGATGAGACGCCGCATCATGCGGCGTCTCATCTGGGTGTACGCTGTTTGCCAATGCCTTTTTTCTAGACGCTAGGCATAAATGGGTTAATGTCGCTTCACATTATCCTGTGCAGTCAGCTATTCAGTGGCGAAGCATTCCGCCTAAACTAGATTTTCGCTTTTAAAGGGCAGCACATGCTCATCTTGGGCGACACTTAACGCACACGCATTAAGCCCTGTTTACACAGAGCGAGGCACATATATAGTTGAGGTATATTTACTGCTAAAAATAATCGGTCAGCTGTTGTATGTCATTTCCATCCATTAGTCTTGTCTATGCTACGTACGTTACGAACAAACCAAATTAATTTTTTTTTGCGTGCGTGTATTTTGAAGTTTATGTGGTCCTGCTTCGAAGCTGCATCATGTGAGGACTTCTTTGCGCACATTTTAATATTCAGAAATCTATGCATTTGTCGATAATGAAAATTTCCAAATTTCGGTAGCAGTAGTAGTGGTAGTAGTAGTAGTAGTAGTAGAAGTAGTAGTAGTAGTAGTTGTAGTAGTAGTAGTAGTAGTAGTAGTAGTAGTAGTAGTAGTAGTAGTAGTAGTAGTAGTAGTAGTAGTAGTAGTAGTAGTAGTAGTAGTAGTAGTAGAAGTAGTAGTAGTAGTAATAGTAGTAGTAGTAGTAGTAGTAGTAGTAGTAGTAGTAGTAGTAGTAGTAGTAGTAGTAGTAGTAGTAGTAGTAGTAGCAGCAGCAGCAGCAGCAGCAGCATCCTCAGCCTCAGCCTCAGCAGCAGAAGAAGTAGTAGTAGCAGCAGCAGCAGCAGCAGCAGCAGTAGTAGTAGTAGTAGTAGTAGTAGTAGTAGTAGTAGTAGTAGTAGTAGTAGTAGTAGTAGTAGTAGTAGTAGAAGTAGTAGTAGAAGTAGTAGTAGTGGTAGTAGTAATAGTAGTAGCAGTAGCGGTAGCAGCAGCAGTAGTAGTATTAGTAGCAGTAATAGTAGCAGTAGTAGTAGTAGTAGTAGTAGTAGTAGTAGTAGTAGTAGTAGTAGTAGTAGTAGTAGTAGTAGTAGTAGTAGAAGTAGTAGTAGTAGTAGTAATAGAAGTAGTAGTAGTAATAGTAGAAGTAGTAATAGTAGTTGTAGTAGTAGTAGTAGTAGTAGTGGTGGTAGTAATAGTGGTAGTAGAAGTAGTAGTTGTTGTTTTTGTAAAAAGCCATCTTATTCTTTTTTCATACGCCTTTCGAAGATGTATCCCTTTAACATATTCATTCGGCACTGTTTTATTGGTTCAGGAAAAACTACTTATATTTTTTGCTGGCGATAATGAACATGCGCAAGTTATCAAGCTTAATCAATGTCTGCTAACTAGGACCCATGACGAATCGCTAAATTAACGGGACCTTTTCACGTTTTGATAAATTGACAAAATAGAAACAAAATGGTTTCAAATTTGCAAATTTTCGTTGTGCGATTGTTTTTGCAAGAAAGCAGTAATACTGAATGCTCTCAAATAAGAATTATATGCATATGTTGACGATATAAAAACCTGAAAATTATAAAGCGTTACAAACGTGAAACGATTGTATAATTTGGAAAGTTCTGTTGTTATCGTTATATTTTATGACATTACGATTATTGCTTAAATACAGTATAAAGTACGTACGGTGATTTGGCAGCACGGATGGTTTAGTGGTTTAAGCGCTAGTCTTTTACTCCAAGGGTCAGTGGTTTTAGCCACGTTGTGGATTAGTTTTTGTTTCTTTTATTTATTTTTGTTTTACACTGGAAATCTTTTATTCCGATGTTAACATTATCAATTCGAAGCATTTAATGACAAATTTCAAAACATGTCACAATCTGTGAAAAACTTATTATTATTTTACTATTATTATTATTTATTTTTTATTATCATTATTATTATTTTAATTATTATTACATTTTTAATTATTACTATTTTATTATTATTATTATTATTATTATTATTATTATTATTATTATTATTATTATTATTATTTCATTATTATTATTATTATTATTATTATTATTATTATTATTATTATTATTATTATTATCATTATTATTATTATCAACTCACTGGCGCCAAGTTCGTCTACAGAACATCGCTAAATAGATAAAACTTCTTGAATTATTCAAATTTCAACCCGTGCGTTCATCGGGAACATAACATCGCCGCTACGTTTCATCAAGTCGAAAATGAATTCCACAAGTAATAACCTAGTAGTACTTGTACTTGTTATAAGATTATTTTCAATTAAGGAAGTCACGCAGTGTCATTGAAAAGTACTCATATACAGATATTTTGTTAATGTAAAACAGTCATATTTTGTTCCCGACGCAGAGGGAGATACACTTAAACTGCAATAATATTGGACTCAATACTGCGGGACAATAAATTGACATACAGATCTAGTGCCAAAATGTCTACGAAATTATCTGTTTTTTTATGTTTTGTGTTATAAAAGTAAAAAATGAAAATCAGAAAAACAAACGGCACTACAAATCAATAACGACAACAACATTTTTATTGTAACAAAATAATAATTATTATATATGATTGTAACAGTCGCAGAAATGTTGATTTGCGCTACGGTCTGCTTATAATGAATATTTAGAAGGGTTGTTTTTGAGTCGAACGTTGCGGTCAAATTGAGTTATTGGCAACAAACTTTTGACGTCTTTACAACAAATTTGATACATAAAAGAAATGGTTATAATAAGACCATGCTTTCAGGCGTGAAATTTAACATTTCTAAGATATAAAATTAAAAACTAAAAAAGACAGTGCGGCTTTTATAGATTAACGAAGACATGTCATTGGTAGCGAAATGCTGCCCATTATTTTAAAGGTATTGGCGGGTTTGAACATATATAAAGGGCAATTTAAGACGCTTTCGTCGAATCATGATTATTTACACAGATATGCCATCGACAGCGAAATTCACAATAAGTTGTAAGATTTAAAAACATTATTTTTAACAAATCAATGCATTTCCCCTATAGTTACTTCAAAATAATAAGCCTATAATAAATAATCATCGTATATCAACATGAAGGGTTTTAACGGAATAACACACTTTCTACGCAGTTACCTTATTATTTGATACGTAAAGGTCAATGTCTTTCAAGTCATTTTTCGAAGAGAAATGTGATCATATCAGAAAATCTCTGCTTACGAAGCACTCATTCTGTTTGTAACTTTAATTTTTCTTAAATACCATTTTACATTATCAATCAAAAATTAAAGATTATAATGCATTTAACGGACCTGACTAGGTACCATGAAATAATGCTATTGTAAAATTGTGATAATCAGTATCGGTACTTTTGCAATTATGTCGATTTTGATCAAGTTTATTTATTACAAGCAAAACATAATTTGAGAATGGTTCGCATCATGTTTCAACAACAATTCATCTAATACCTAACAGAAAGATGAAGGCGATATCATTACCCTGTCATTCATAAATGCCAAAGAAGGTTCGAATTATCGTAAACTATCAAAATACATAACAGCAGTGGGTATTTACCCCTCCTTCGTACGAAAGTGATGTTAATGAAGTGATGAAGTGGTTTTGACAGAGCGCTTAAAGCCCCGACTATCAATCCGGATTTAAAACACTGTAATTGCATTTTGCTTGTATTAAATAAATGCCCATGTCGGGAAATCAATTTCCTTCCATAAACTACATGTACCGTATATGTTTTCTTATTGCCTAAACTCAATTCGGCTTCTTTTTACTGTTGTAATTCTTCTCATGTCTTCTTCTTTCTTTCTTTTTTTCTTATTGGTCTTTTTTCTTTACATCTTTCTGTCTTATTCTTCCTTTTTATTCATTTCCTTCGTTTTTTTTATTTCTTTCGTTTTTTGGTCATAGTTGATGTTCTGTTAAAAAGGAAGTGGATAAGAACAAGAATTTCTCTCCTGATATAGTTTCTTGATTTCAGTTGTTTGATATATGCTTATAAATAAAAAGTTTCAAGGATTGTTATCTCGAGTATAAATACGATGTTTATGTATCGGGTGTAATGCTCATCGTCACGTACAACTATTATGCATCGTTGCTTGTTGATGTATTGGTGGATTTTACCAGAGAGATTATTATTCAGATCAGAGGTTTTGCATTTCAAATTCCAATCGGGTAACATTCATCTATGCTTGATAAATGTCTGGATCAAATAGCAGATTTCAGGTACTCCTTGTATTATATCATGTTGATGCTCGTTCAAGGGCGTTTATGTCGCCGCGGTTCATGATTGTATCCAAATATATGCAATCATTTCAACCACCTCGTGCATAGCTAACTCACCAAACGTTTACGGAAGTTGATGAGTCGCATGGGTATTTCCAATCGCGTTTTTAGGTTTTAATCGCGCTGTTTATATCGAGCCCGCTTGCGAAAAGCTCACTATAGCTGTCACAATTGTCGAGTGTCAGTGCGGACATGCGTCACTGCGTGCGTGTGTGTAAACTTCCGTCATGCATGATGCATGTCCTCGATTAACTTGCTACAAATTTTAACCATGTAAAGACGGCGTGTCGCAGGTAACAGTATGTTGGCATAATACAGATTGTCAGAACAGCAACTCCCCCATTCATTACATTTTTAGTGGTGTTTTTTTTACAGATGATAACCATCTGGAGACGGCTTATAGTATGTAAGACGCGTTGTTTGTTCTAAGTTCAATGCCACACTACCGGTCACAGGTCATGCACAAACTGTAACGTCATCAGTTATCATGATTTTTTGTAAACACTTATGCGCACCATGAGGTGATGGCGTATCGTTTGAAAGACCAGTGTCCTTAGCTCAAAAGGCACCGGCACACCTATTGGTCAACGATCAAATTGGATTAAACCATTTATGCCTAGCGTCTAGAAAATAGGCCTTGGCAAACAGCGTAGACCCAGATGAGACGCCGCATAATGCGGCGTCTCATCAGGGTCTGCGCTGTTTGCTGAAAGGAATATATGTAAGAAATATTCTAAATATAGAAATAAATATACTAAACATCCCTAATTTTGGAAATAAATTGATCCAATTTAGAAGGATGGGAGAGTTGTTCAATGTCCGATGTAGGCATAATGAGTGTAGGACATTAGCCCTCTGGGACATTAGCCCCTTAGGACATTAGCCCCTACATATTTTTACATTCATTTTTAGGTACATGTATTTAATTTCATCTTTTTTTAATGAATGGAATTAATGGGTTGATTTTTTTAAAAACAGCAACAACAACACAATATGTTACTTATGTATCTGATTTTAAGGTAATTTTAAACTTCTGGGTGGTGTTAGATTGCAAAATGTTTGCAAAATAATTAGAGTCCAAAGTAAAAAATAATAAAGAAATTGTAAAAATAAATAAATAAAAAAATACGTGTGTGGTACAAGCTATATATTGTTTGTATTTACATATGAAATTTAAAAAATGGAATAAAATTGCTTACTTTAAAAACGGTTTTGAACGTTTTAAAACACCTTTGGGCTAATTTCCTAGCGTGCACTTTTTTGAATGGGCTTTTGTCCTATGGCCTTTTGTCCTAGGGGCTAATGTCCAAGGGGCTTATGTTCTAGAGGGCTATTGTCCGTACCCCGTTTGGCATAATATAGATTATCCGGACTGTTACATCGTCATTCAGCATGCAATTATAAGATAATGCATCGCATATGTCCTGTGGCCCTTGCGCAAAAGTCAAGGCTACACTTAGAAGTCAAAGATGAAACAGTTGTTAATCAGTTCATACATTATTGGCAAAGGCTCGCAAGACATCAAGTTTTATTTTGTAATTGTTCGAAATTTTCATTCATTAAATGACACTTATTTGCGGTCACGGACTAACGAGTTACACTTATGGATACTTGTCACCACCATTTGCAACAATGTGTAATTAAAACAATTATCCACGTTTAAAATATTCGTTATTTTAGCATTACTTTTGTTGTTTATTTGTAACGGCACATTTTTGATAATTTATTTGTCGTCCAATTGCAACGTAGTTTTCATAACCTATATGTCGGACAGTCCGCTTTCGACAACTTGGCATGCTTATACGTTTAGTCGCTTTTGGCAATCGTGTTTTCTAAAAATTGATAGTTATTGCCAAAAAAGTTTCTCAGTTTGATTGTTGGCAACTATTGAGTTTTTGTAAGTATTTGACGGCATGCCATTATACATTACCCTCGACTATTGTCAATGAAGTTGCAAATTTGTGTATTTTTCTTCGGTTGGTGAAAACAATTCCTCAAATATAAAAAATAAATCCCATGTATGTAAAAAGTCTTTGGCATCCATGTTGTTGTTTTTTTTGTCGAATCGTTGGCTGTATTTACTAAAATTGATGTAGTTTTTGTAGTTTTTTTGCGGGGGGGGTTGTTACTTTCAAACATCATTTTTATTTTAAGTTTTCCGCTATTGAAACATGTGTTCACTTACATATTTTGTCGTCATTAGCAACGCTGTTTAATACCCGTCGTGCATTTAACGCATGCTTTTAAAATGTCATAAAAAGTACAAAACCTTGTTTCATATGTCTTTCAGTTAAAATGTATACGGCATATCTTCACAGCATACAGAAACGCCATACACCGTAATATACCGTCCTAAATCAATTACAAAGTTGTTTTTATTTAGAATCACGTTCAATTGAAATTTGTGGATGACTTTAAAATTAAGATCAATATTAAGTTATTAAAATTCTTCGATAAAGGGGCGTGTTTCATTCTAATCAAATTAATTAAATGTGTATTTTTAAAGAATATCAATGTGTACGCTTACCCGTTAAGAAGTGTTATATTAAAAACATTTTTCAATCAGTTTTTAATTACAATGTTTCGACTGATGGTGTTATTACCGCATATATGCTACATACGCTTCAATTAAAAGTCTTTCCGAAAAACCTTATGTCGAAGAGTGTGGCGGTCCCGGATGTGCAAAATATTAATGTGACGATGACAGGGCGAGCTGGAGTACGTGCTACACAGAAGTTGACAATCACAAACAAAAACAAATCTTATTTAGGAGCTTTATATAGAGCTGTATTTTAGCTAAAAAAAGTGAGTTCTGGTACCTAATAATTAAAGCACGAATTCGTAAGCGCAATATTTGTGGCAAAAACACACGATTACCTGAACAAATCCGACCTGCACTATTCGAGCTCGACATATGTACTATAACTACGGTTTGTTTATTGGCGAGTCATGCATGATAATTGTATACTACGCTGCTAATAGTATCGATATGAATATATACATGTACTGGTTAATAAAAAGGAGGTAATGTATATTCCAAAAAAATAATTATTTTGTTTCAATCAATATTGTAAATTATACATATTTATACTAATTCGTCCAATGAAATAGTATTTTAATGATGATGTGGGGATTAAGATGTCGAATGAGCCAGTAGCACAGAAGTATGATTGATATACATCAATTAGAGGTAGAAGTATTCGGCACTTTGTGTCAATTGTCTCCAATTACTGGTCCTTATCGCTATCTGTGCTACGCAATTTCCTCAAATGGGTGGTATTGTTCTAAACGCATTTTGATACCGGGACCTATACAAACAACACAGACTTTAGATATATTCTCCGTGACAAACACATAGGTCCCTGGTCGGTAAGATTCCGCTGTTTGTGACTTCCGCATGTTCATGATCGTGCGTCATATATCAACAAAGCAACGGGACTCGACTAACAATTTTGTTGTTTTAAAAATGCTTTAAAACAATAAGGATGTTTTGTCTCTTATTTCAATCAATATTTAAAATCGTACCTATGCACACATGAAGATCCTTATCGTTGACTGCATTACGCAATTTGCATCCCATGAGCGGTATTGTTCTGCGTGTTTATAAGACCGCGCGGTTTGTGACTTTGGAATTGTTATGACCCTTTCTAAAAGGCCTATTTTATGAAATGTTCATCCCCTCTCCATGTAATATTGATACTTATACACAATGTATTGGCCCACCATAATAAATGTCTATCATTATAGCATAAACTTAGCTGAACGGCTTTGCAGGACTTCAATAATGAGCTTTTTTTTGTTAAGTATTTTATTGCACTTTGCTTTCTGTATTATTATATTATTATTACTATTATTATTTTATTTTATTTTTTTATTAATTATTATTAGTATTTTTATTATTATAATTATAATAATAACAATATTAATAATAATAATAATAATTATTATTATTATTATTATTATTATTATTATTATTATTAATTTCATCTTAGGGAAACTATTTTATGCTAATAATTTTTAGTTTTTAACGGACGATGAATTGCAAACAACATATGCTGTTTTTTTCTTTATGTTTATTTACTTTTTATTTGAGCTCATAAAATAGGGATCACCACAGAAGGGTAACTAGAGGCCATTGATTTCAGACAGATAATAAATTTTGTATAAACCTGTGCCATAGATCGATACAAATGGTTGTAGCTTAGCGTGCGAGTTCCTTTATTTTTTTTACAAAATCAATGCTTACAATCAAACGTACGACATTATATGGTCTGAAATATATAGAGGATATTTGTTGGATCCGGTGGATTATCGATTTTAATTCACGAGTGATCATAGAAAATAATATTTTCACGAGTGGCGCAGCCACGAGTGAAAATATATGTTTTCTATGATCACGAGTGAATTAAAGTCGATAATCCACCGAATCCAACAAATTTTCTTTTTATTTAATGCATTTTTCACAGTTTATATACATTGTTCAAGAGTTTAACTAACGAATTTTGCTGGGATAATGACGTCATTTCGTCAAAAAAATGACGTCATTTCACAGTAAACAATGAAAATTATCGATAATTCTCACTGATAATTTTCACTGTTTGAAACAGTGAAATTATCAGTTTTAATTCACTGATATTTCTCTATAAACCACCGGAAAGCATTAAATAAATTGCATTAGTTTATCTGTCTAATCTAAAAAATAACGCATATAATATTTTCACACGTTTTTGTTATAAAAGTTTTTATAAAAATTTAAAAGCCTACGTGTTAAGCTAAAACACATGCTAATCGGTTCTTTACAGGAAGCCATGGCGGTCGCGGAGGAAGTCCCGCCAATGCCTTCCTGGCGAGTGGTGATAATGACCCCTACGGCAGCCTCGAGAGTCCTTCCCAACCCGGACGAAGGGGCGGCGGAACCGGGGCCGGAAATGGCGGTGGATCGTTAACAATCACTGCTTCGTCATCCGTCACCGTCGATGGTGTGTTGACGGCGAACGGTGGTGACGCAACCGGAGATGGCGGCGGTGGTAGCGGCGGGTCGCTTTTTGTCGATTCCCCTGAAATTAAGGGCTATGGTGTTATATCCGCTAGGGGTGGAAAAGGCAGTGGGACCGGTGGAGGCGGTGGTGGCGGGAGAATCTCTCTGAAACATACATCCGCGAACTTCACATACCAGGGGACAACCGTCGTTGATGGAGGACAGTCTGGTAAGACGCGCCGACACGTTCAACGTGTGGAAACGTTATTTTAAATTATTGTTTAAGTTTTATTTCTTATTATTCGCACAGTCGAGTTGTTACAACAGTCTTATCAGTCCTTCACGTTAAAATGAAATTACTCGCGCGTTGCTCATACATATATCTGGTTATCTAATGTATGTTAAATCGATAATACACATCGTTAGTCTTCTTATTCGTTGATGAGACACATACATATGCTCTACAATAATACACGTTATTTTAGTCTTTATTACAACATCATGTAAACATTCTACGCAGCTCGTCCTTAACTTTCTTGCATCACCAAACTCTTTCACGAATGTACATTTAAAGTATAACATTGAAATAGCGTCTCTCATTCAACCATTTCACAGGTACCACGGCAACCGACCTGAGCAGATCCGGTACCACCGCCAGTAGCACCACCTCGAGCAGCACAAATTACCAGACCGCCTACGGGGCTCTCGGAGCGCACGGGTCGTATTCATGGCGCCCCTCGACTAACACTGGAGCCTTGCTGGAGACGCAACTTTCCAGCGCTGCCTACGTGACCGCCATCAAGACCAGGGGAGGTCCCAGTTCCGGCTATTACGTGAAGAAGTACAGGATTCAGTTTTGGAACAGCACGGCGAATGCTTATGTTAGTGTAACTTTAATAATGAAGTCCTTCAAACATTTCTGAAATGTCAACGAGCTCATCTGTAATCGAATTACACTGGAATTGTTTTCAATTTTTTCGGACAGCCGGGTTGTGAATTTATACAATTGTTAACTGCTCAGGTTATCCATTAGTACATTTAAAACCCTTAGTCGTTCTGGTAGTAAAATACAATGCAATTTGTGGCCAAACTGGCGGACATTGGTTTTAAACATTTATGCAATTCAACAAACAATTAGCTTCACGTGTTAATACATTCTGACTAATGAGTGACGCAAATCTGTTGACGCATGTTCAGCCGGTCACCGAAATATTAACTTCTAAAGTGTATACATGCTTCACTAATGAGCCCTATTTATCTTGTACGCAGGTCCAACCAGTGTACGAGCTCACCGGAAACACTGACGGTAGTAACACTGTGACCAGGGATCTCCCGTACCCCGTGTACACCACAAAAGTTCGAATCTACCCCACCGACTTTAACGGGGGTGTCGAGTTATCAATGGCTCTTGTGGGATACGCCCAAGGTATGCGAAATATTGCCTGCCGCTTATTCTTCGATACCATGTATCGTTGTGTCGCGCTGCATGACCGTGAGCAAGCGCGTTTTGTAAAATGTAAGATAATTGTTGACGCTTACGACTCAAATCAACGATTGTAATCACAACAATTGCAATCGCACACATATGAGTTCATGTTAGTAATAATGCAAGTTAAAGAAAATCCAAGATAACCTTAATATGTGTGTGAAAGACCATTCATAAGTCAATATATGTCCACAAGTTATAGTCGGTCGGTCGACACCGGTGAAAGCTTGTGAAAACATAACTGAATAAGTATCAAATAATGCATTATGTTCAACAATTACTTGAAATAACCTTTTCTGCAACAGGCATTAACCATCAAAGTGTATGGTAATACAAATTTGCATTGTAATGCGGTACTATTGTTTATTGTTTAAATGTTGTATTATTGTTTATTTAGTTTTTAAAATACGCAGACATGTGTATTTCTTATTCAATAACAAGCATGACTGCAATGCTGCGCATTGTCGTTTCAGCAACATCGGCTATTGTACCTGAGGGAATTTGCAGCACGCAGTCGAAAGGTATAGATAGGAAAGAGAACTGCGTTGAGCAATACACACTGTTATGGTGACATCATGTTATATACATATCGGCTACATTGCATCTATACAGTTATCCCTTCTCTCCGAATCATGTTTGTTCAATGTTATTGGAAAGTCATGGTAACTATTTTGATAAAATAACAATATCCCATAGTCGATCTCGGTGGTCTTGTAAAACGAACTGTATATTACTCGCCTCCAAAGAGGTGTTTTTCTTGAAATAAATAATATATTTTCAATTTGAATTGTGCGCGTATTTACTTCCATTTTGTTTTATTTTATAAGCGATATAAGTGAGTTATTTCCTCAGGCTGCCCTGTGGAATCAGCTGCAGTGTAGCAGTGTCACCTTTTGCATTCCTCTATTTTTTTAAGATATAAAATATATTTGAAATTGATAAAGTTCGTAAATCTGTATCAGAGCCTTTATTCCGTCTGGTGGCTGTGGGAATCGGGTCCTGGGTTTCACTGGCGCGTGGGACAGCCGTCCCCTGGGGTGATTTCATTGGAATAGAATATACACAATAGTTTTTCCTGCAAATTGTATTTGTTCTTATTACAGTAGATGCTTCATGGACATATAAAGAATATTTAAATTTTGAATTGTATGCCTTTTTTTCAAACGATGATATAAGTGAGTTATTTTGACAGGCGGTCCCGGAGGTCCCGGTACCGTGTACCACTGGCGTGTGGGGCAGCCATCCACTGTGGTGATCGACAACTACGGCAAGAGTACGTACATACCGGGACAGTTCCAGGGAACCACTTGCAAGTCAACGATTCTTGACGTCATGAGACAAGGTGAGCCCTGTGCACTCTCATTAGAAATGTATTCTGAACTGTCTGACGCTGCAACAGAAACCAGTACTACCCGTTTTCGTACGGCTTTAATGTATTCTAGCCGATCATTTATATGACTGGTTAACAACGGAATTGGTCTTATACAATTGCTTAAACTGCGAGTCAAGGAAAAATAATATACGTCGACTTTTTGCTGAAATTGAACACGTTGTATTAAGAGTATAAAGAGAATCCCCGGGCTTGTCTTAAAAAAGTATCGTATCACATGTTATGTGTTCAGCTGAAGTAAGGATCGAAATAATGTAAATGAGACGCTCTATGAAAAAAAAACGTGAATGCGCGTTAAGTGTCGTCCCAGATAAGCCTGCGTCGTCAAGACAGGCTAATCACGGACGGCATTTTCCGCTTGTATGAAATTTTTCGTTCAAAGGAATCTCTTCTGAACGAAAATCCAGTCAAGATGAAATGTGTTGTCCATGGTTAGCCTGTGCAGACATCACAGGCTAATCAGGACGACACTTTACGCACAAGCATTAAGTCCCGTTTTCCCAAAGAGCGGCTCAAATGCTGTAAATTTTTCTATCTTATATCTTTACTCAACGGTTCAGATTTCTTGTTCGTAGAAAGTAAACAACAATGACCATTGTTTGAGACATTTTAAGGTTGCACATAAGAACAACAAATAGGTGTGAGATAAATAAAATCTTAAATATCAATGGAAGGAATAGTATATCATTATTGGTGACTGACTGCGAAAACAGAAAGTGGATACTTAACATATCTAGACTGACCTCATTTGAGGACTACTTATTACAGCTAAATAGAATGCTTTTGTCGTTAACCTAATAATAATCACAATTGTCGACCATTATTTTACAATAACGAATTATCCAGAACATGTTGTGCTAATTTTTTACGCATTTCGACCAACTCTGCGTTTCTGTTTTGTAATTGATACATTTATTATTTCAAATTAGAGCGCTGTGAAAAGAAAAGGAATCAATTGTAATTTGCTCGTTCAAGCAATTAACATTTTGTCGGCGCGTTTATATTAATAACAAAACATACAATAGATGAGCGTGATCGAGCCCCATTGTTCCCTTAAAATGTAACAACGAATCCAATGACATGAGCAGACGAAAGTTTGCTATTATTTCATAACAAATGATTAAATTGGCTGACAGCCCTGACATTCAGGAATTATTGACCGGTTTGGAATAATTTACGTGGCACTGATCCAATAATGAAAACTTACCTAAATTTAGAGATCGTTCTTTGTTCTACGTAACACGTAGATATATATCTCTGAAAGAAAGTACAGGAGCGGTAACTCATGCTACTATATACAAGTTCATTATCTTTGTTTTTTGTTGTGTTTTAATTGTGTCCAGCACATAACTCAAAAACTATAAGTAGTACAAACCTGATTGCTTCATATGTAGATAAACCTCATTAAGTGCAAGTGAATTACACACGATATATAACTTTTGATTCTATTTTTTTCGAGTTATTGCCCCTTTACCTTCGTTAAATATATACTTTAATTTTGTCCGGAGAATACCCCATTATCTCTTAACTTAAACAGGTGTAAATTTGAAACTAGATTGATCGAAAGATCTCATTGAAGGGAATTTGCTGTTTAAAAAAAAACTTAACTTTTGCTTACATAATTGACTAGTGGTCGCTAATTTAAACGATAAAAATCACAATTAATAATATTATACAAATAATATACCTACACGCTCGCGTCTATACGCGAATCACACATTGAATGTTGTTCCCATCCCACACCATCATATATCATTTACATAATTTTAGTCATTTAAACTTTATACAACTGTTTAAAGTATCGTGCGTCTATTGACTCATTTATCTGAGGAGAAAAAAAATATTTCTATACATGTAACGATGTATAACGTATACTTATATCACTTTAAATGCTTGACAATACATGTAAATGGTTTTCTATTGTCTTTTATGTATTATTTGCATATGTTTACAGGAGCCGCTGCCTACCTTGTGGAATCCTCGGCAGACCTCAGGGATATTATCATATACGACGGCTCACACGTCGTGGTCACGGCAAACTATGACGTCAACAACGTCATTGGGGACGGTCGCAGCATGATCCACCTTGCCTCGAGTTCTTTGCTGAACATCGATAACACAATGACAGCGCATGTGCACATAAACGCCGGTTCCATTTTGACACTTAGCGCTACTGCAGCTACATTAAAGAGTACCATCTATGTACAGGGTGCTCTCGCAATGGACCCACTGCTCACCCAAGAACTGACTCTTACGGAGCCATGCGCGGTTACCATCAACTCCACGGAAATGACGTCATTTTCTTTGAACACATTCACGGTAGATTATAAATCCAGCTGGAACGTGTATAATTCCGATGTGTTTAACCTCGCCGTCGATACGCTGACTGTAAACGGCGTGTTCAACATAGACAATGAGCTGAGTTTGCATCAAAACATATCAGCGTTCACAGTCGGTTCCACCGGACAGGTCACTTTCGACCCAATGACGTCGCAAATGTACATGGGTAATACGTTCAGCATTGGCGGCAGACTCACCCTGGGAAAGCATGTGTCCATAAGACAACCTTGTAATTCATTCGCTATACACAGCGGTGTCATCACGTGGCCCGAAACATCTGATATCATAACCCTCGAATGCAACACCATTAATATTAACGGACCTTTCGCGCCCGGGACTGTGTCTTTCGGAACGGGTTTGGAATCTCTTACCGTGGGCTCAAGTGGAACGTTCACAATCACCGTTGATGGTCCGATTCGCACAAACAGCGTAGCAGTCCAAGGAAAAATGTACGTGAAAAATCTGGCCACGTTCCAGGCAAAATCTTCGGAAGACATTCGCATGTCATCCTTTGAGATTTACAATCCGAGCGGAATTCTGCAGCTTAGCACTATGAACCAGTCAATGCGCACAGACGGCGTAAGCCAGGACGGAAACTGTAACGTTCTACGCACAGAACATTTAGTGATTGACGGTGTATTCGGCGCGGGGAACTTGAGCATTGACACCGGCATTGACGACATTGAAGTGAACCGATACGGCGACTGGACCTTCAGACCGTGCGACATATTTAGAACGGACAAGTTCTATGCAAACGGTACCGTAACCAGCACGGCGCCTCTGACGCTGCTTGGAATATCAGTGGAAAAAGTTCGAAACGTCACGCTGGAGTACGGGGCAAAAGTGACATTGGACTCTGCGGCTCAGGCAACTAAGGCTTGGACAGGTACATCATTGTTAGGCATCCACGGTATGACCTTGTACGGGGACCTATTGGCCGGAAAAATGCGCAACTTCATCAGCGACACCGAAGGATGGGATCTTCTTGAAATCAACCTCAACGGATCGTTGTATTTCTTACCGGATGGAACTTTCCTCATAGACAGCATATCCAGTAACGGCATCTTCGTGTCCTATGGTATAATTAATCTTAGGGCCAAGGATGCGAATTTAATTATTAACCTCGGCGAGAAGTCTACAACTCAATTTGATTCACTTGTGACGTCATCCAATTACATCCAGTCCTCTAACGTCACGGCCGCTACGATCATCATGGCTACCGGCTCAGTTTGGAATTCGGCGGATACGATATGGAACGTGAACACGTTCACTATCAGTGGGAGTCTCACGTGCAAAACCCGTCAACTTACTCAAGTCGTGTATCTGACTGTCAAGGGCAGTGGGCGCGTGTACTTTCAGCTCCCTAATACCATACAAGGCTTTACCTATACCATTGACTCGGGTGGAATAATGGAGATGTTCTATAACTATGCACCAGAAAACACCAACGAAGGCAGTGAAGCGACGCGGCTCTTGTTCAAGGACGTGGTTATTGGGGGTACGGCAAGGGCCGGGTCCTTGTACATTGGTCCGCACGGGGACGGTCAACAGTTCTGCCAAACCGTACTGGTCTCCGGTACAGTAGACGTTTCAGGCGGTGGATACCTGTACGACAAGGGACCAGGTAATGTAGCGCGCGGATATTAAGTTACATTATTTATTTGATTTAATCGCAGGCTTTACTATTTTAATACGAATTTGTATCTGTCTTATTACTTTTGATGCATTATAACTTGTGATTCATTCTTAATAGGAGCTGGACAGATTTCGACCGGTGGGGCTAGCGGTGGAAGCCACGGTGGACGGGGAGGAAGGGGAAGCGGAGGAATGAAGGCCACTTTTGCATACGGAAACATCTTCGAAGAGAGTACGTGGGGTAGTGGAGGCGGAAGTTATCAGGCTAACGCGAACTTTGGCGGGCGTGGAGGCGGGTACATCCACGTGTATACGACACAGAGCATCTCGATTTCCGGAGTTGTTAGGGCGGATGGAAAAGATGCGACTGTACGAATTTGATTATCTTTTATCCTGTTAACTTTTAATATTTACCTGTGAACTCAATAAATATCTAAAGGCAACATGTATTATTGTTGAAAAAACCGTTTCTTAAGGTTTCGCGCATGTTGAAAACGCGTCGATCGTAAGCATTAGCAGGAAAACAGTTTTAATCGCATGCAAGCGTTTGGAGTGCATTTTTAGTCGAATCAGGCTGGCATTCGCATTATTGAATCTCTTGTTTTAGTACGGACATGCCGGGGGTGGTTCAGGTGGCAACATATACCTCAAGAGCACTGCCTATCTAAAACTCACCGGAAAGATTTACTGCAATGGAGGCTCGGCGTCGTCACAAGGAGGCGGTGGAGCGGGAGGTCGAGTCCATGCTTACTTCCAACAGGGCGATTACCACTCAGGATTTGTACAGGCCAAAGGTGCGTCTATGCTTATAAATGATCCTTAATTGCCAGTTTAGGACTCGTGATATTATTAAGGTGGTTCTATACTGCAAATCTTTAAAGCGAATATTTTGGAAAACAAAAAGGTGAAGAGATGTTCATCTACTAGCACACGATATAATTGACTCTCCTGCATATGTTTTGTTACACGTGATGTCAACGAATAGGGACTTGGCAAATAGTCGGTGGTGGACTACAAATGGATTCTGGAATCGAGACTGGATAACGAATGAGTACTTGGTCACGAATACGTACCTGATACCGAATAGAGACTCAGAAACGGCTGGGTACTGTGCAACAAATGGGCATTTAAAGGTTAAAGGTGCGGTTTATAGTCTGCTTCGACAACGTATGCATCTTCAGCCGACTTCGACATTAACCCCCCGATCACTGGGATTTAAGTTGTCCGTTTACATATGGCGCCGAAATCAGCCACGGCACATTGACTTGTTTCCCTCACAGGTACCCATTTATACACCTGGGTGGAGAGGAGCAAGCGTGGGATTATTGTTTTGCTCATAAAAATCCAATGTCCCGAGCGTGATTCGAACCAGGGACCTTCCTATCCCTAGACCAGCATCCTACCACTAGACCACTGTTCCCAAAGTAACGAACATATACTGAATAATGGATGGGTATTCGGTACTGTGTAAAGAATGGGTATTGGGCAATAAATATGTGCTGGGTAACGAATTTTCACTGGGAAACGAATGAAATGCATGTACTAGTTAAGGAATAGCTAACAAATGGGCTTTGTGTAAGGACGAATACTGGGAAAAGAAGAAATTAGAACTGGGTAACGACTGGGAAGTGGGTAACGAATAGAGACGGGGTAACCAATGAGTGCTTGATTATCAATTTGTAACGATTGAGAATTGGGTAAAGAACCATTCCTGGGTAACGAAAGATGCCCGTTTCATTTTTATGATAACAATAACAACAATATTGAATAAACTCTTGCTGTTGTAAATTTTAATAAAACTGTTTAGGCGTCCTAATATATTCACTCCTAAATCCAAACGCTTTTGACCTTTTTTGTCATCCAGGCGGCAGTTCCGGAAGTGGAGAGGTGGGAGGTCCCGGAATCACGTACTTCCAGAGCAATACTATCCGCAACCTCCGCGTGGATAACGGCTGTCAAATGCCAAAAGTACGGGTTTGGACGAGCTGTATCCGTTAATTTCGTGCTAGCTATAAGAATTCACGTACACTATATGACAATAACATGGAATTGTCTTACATTGTAAATACATTTCAATTCACGAAACTACAACATAAATTTAAATGTTTACAACTTGAAACACTGAAAAGCAACGTTTTGAGGAAAAACACATATACGAATATTCATATAAAATGAGTATATATCGTACATGCATCTAAGTAGAAAACATAATTGGTTAATAAGATTTATATTTTTTAAACTTCGTCAAAAGAGCGGTGTTTTTCTCTTACAAAATCAATGGGTTGCATATTGTTATATCAGATTCTAAGTATTCTGACCATTTTCTGAAAAAAAAACTTTTTTTTAAATCATACTTTTGTATATGTATACATACGCGTGGCTTGTTCATTTCATTCTAGCATGTTGCTTTGTACATTTCAGACGACGGAACCCACCGGCACTACCGCTCAGGCGAATGAATACGATGCTTACCTGGCCACTGGTATATAACAACAGTTGCTGAGTTTGAATTCACATACGTATTTAAAGGGAAATTCAAAATAAAAACTACCGTTAAATAAAATTCCCAACATATTTCATCATCTGAATAGAGTTTGTTTTAGTTATACATGCACAGAGGAAGGTAAGGATTGAGAAAATTTGTCGACAATAAGTATAATAATAAAAAATAGAAGTCGATTCCAAACAACCTGCACGCTCGTACACAAGATGTTGATATTTTAACTGATACATGTAAAAACACATACGAGTCTTGGTCTGAGAACAGGTGGTATAATGTAATGGCGTAAGTCTCGTCCCAGATGAGCCTGTGCAGTACGCACAGGCTTATCAGGGACGACAAGTTTAGCCTTTATGATATTTTTCGTTTAAAGAAAGTATTTTCTTATAAAAAATCAATTTAATCGGAAAGTGTCGTCCCTGATTAGCTTGCGCGGACTGCACAAGCTAATTTGGGACGAAACTTTACGCATATGTATTAAACCCCGTTTTCCCAGAGCGAGGCTCATCAGTATTTCTATTCACACAGGTGCGATCGCATTCCTGCGACCGCCTAATCCGGGATACAAGTTCGACTTTACGCACGTGGAGCTCTACGGCAACGCTCATCTCGCCCTGAACGGGACTGGGACCTCTCTGCAGTCACGTATCATGTACGGCGACGACACCGGGCACTTTCATGTGGGACCGGGTCAGAAGTTCGAGCTTACAGAAGTAACACGCGAGTTTTATCTTTTTTGTCGGACACTCTTTGTCTTCAGAAAACCGTCAAAACGTTAACGGCCGAAATCACATATTTTTGCGCTGCTATGTTTATTGTCATTTAGAATTAGACGTCTTATCAATTAGATTGATAAGCGCACTTCAAACATAAGTGTCTATTTTAATAGTATGTAATCGTATAAAATGAAATTCGGTATTCGTTTTTTCATAGCGTATTTCTAATAGCTACCAAAATAAAAACACAGCTCGTTATGCAAAAAATCTTTGTCTGATGTATTAAGTTTGATGTTCTTTATTCTCTGTAATATAGAATATATAAACTTTAATGAAAGTGCACACTTCACGAACATACAAGTTAATGCACATGCACTTGTAGGTCACAAAGTACGGGCGCGCTAACATCACCTACGAGGTGTTCTTGTACGAAGGCGCCGAATGGATCTGGCCGGAATCCGTGGTTGAGTTCCGGAAGCCGCTTGACCAGCAGGGACTTGGGATGTCAACGACGGCTACTTCCTGTCCGGCCAGTAACCTCAGGGCGACCAATGGGAGGTTTTTTGGAACCATAGACGGTACCAAGTCACACGTGCTTGTGTCAACAGGTAAATCTTACTTCGTAGAAGTAGTAGTAGATTTGTATCGAGTGCATCGGGATTCGTCCAATATGGTCATCAAACCCAGACGACTTACTGGCTGGATTACGCGGGATAGTGAAATACGCCCCGTTTTAGAGAGGACGTTGGTCTTTTAGGTCCCGGTGTGCGGCATTTTGTACACTGCTACTCGCTTTTATGTCTTATGCGAATAACTAATCAGGCTAAACAACATTTAGATACCACCAACACATGTTTATAAGTCACTATTCCCTAGTATCAATGTGTATTTAACAGGCGCCACAGTCAACCTCGGCACTGCCGGCATCCGGTCGAAGCTGTTCGCCAATCTGACCATACAGGACGAGGGATCGCTTAACCTCATTTCCAACTTCGGAGATATAAATGACCGCTGGACATTAGAGGTCAGTTCTTCGCTATCATGCGCGAGTATTTACTTCGTACATGATTTACCCGTTCTAAATTTCGATTTCCAATATTGACCAATAGGGACGATTGTTGCATACTGCAGTATTTCCTTTTGATTTGGATAGGCTGGCCTTTGATGCGCCCCGGAAGGCGCATCTTAATTTGTTGGCGTTTCGTGTGTCTGTGAGTCAGATAAGTGGAAAAAAAACACTTTGTATGGTTTATTACGTAATACCCGCATAGTCTTTTATCGACATTAAGCATGACATAACTGATTCTTGGAGTAAATGTAAGCAACTTGATAAAAATATATATTATGTATTTATATTTATATGACATTAGGTTCGACGCGGAAGCCATATCGGACAGATTACAATCGAAGCCGGTGGAGTATTAGTGGCTCGCAACCTCATTATCGACACGGACTACTTGAAAGTGGACAAACTAGGAAAACTGAGCGTGTCGGGAGCCGGAAGATACACCGGTGACGGAGCGGGCACGAGTGGGGCGGGAGGCAGTTTTGGCGGGAAAGGTGGAAAGGGGAACTCAGGTACGTTGTTAGCCAAGATATAATATATCATATAAGTCGGGTATAAACAACATGTTATCAGCGGGGAATTATTTACGAGAGAGTGCTAACTATTTTCAGATCACAATCTTTCTATGTATAGTAAATAAAACCTAATGTAAACGAAAGTTCAGTTCCATAATATGCTTTGGGGCCGTTGAAGTAAGAGACACGTGTGATGGGTCTAGTAAATAAAGGTGTATATTATCTGGAATTAAGACAACATCCTCCTTAAAAATGTAGTTTGTTGGTTATAATAACATCTCAAAATATGAGTTTAGGAACGTTTGTTTTCTTTTTTTTTCGTTAGCTGTTACTATACTCAAGTTAATTCCCACTTAAATAAGAACGTATAATGACATAAATCTTTCAAATATGTCTGCAACATATATTTATCATATGTTAAAGTTAATTTTGCGATTATAATTAATTGTTATCGAATTTAGGAAAAAGGATAGAAAACGCAACCTGTATACAAAAAAGTTAGGATCGGCATTAACAATTATTATCTGTCGTATGAGTGGAAACAAACAACGTGTTATTCGCCTAATGCAGCTTTAATTAATGTTCAGTGGTTGGTGTGAGTAAATTGTACTTTTATTATCGCTACAGGTGGAGTGATCGCAGACACTTACGGTGACGTGTTCAACAGCGCCCTAATGTTCGGTGCCGGCGGTGTAGGGGCTACGTCGAACAACGGCGCCGGGGGTGGGGCGTTGCAGATCGACATTACCCATTCCACGCTTGTGGAGGGAGTCATCGAGTCGGACGGTACTAGCGGTTCAAGTACCAACATCGGCGGCGGTAGCGGTGGCGCTATACGGATCAATACGCACACGTTTGAAGGTTCCGGCACTGTGCAGGTACTGGGAGGAAGCGGTCCCTCGACCACTGGCGCAGGCGGCGGTGGCCGGATATCAGTCTACTATGAGCTGAACGAGCATTGGTTTGGCCTACTCGACGCGCGTGGTGGAATAAGCAGCTACGGGTCTGGTGGAGCTGGAACGGTGTATCTCAAGGTATTTATAATTCAAGTATATAATGGAGCCGCGTTATGGGAAGATAGGGCTTAATGCAAGTGCGTATAAGTGTCGTTAAACCAGATAAGCCTGTATCCATTCACGTGACATACCTTATTTCAGTATATAATGTTTAATGGACACATCGCTTGGAACACCTGTGTATGTTAACACATTAAGCTAGATCTACGCAAACAAAATTAGTGAGACAAATTTTCGTTACAATTGCGCACACAGAAAGTATCATTCAAGGGACTTGTTCACCATTTGCAAAATAAGAAATAAAAAACCCATTTATTAAAATGTTTTACAACATTGGGTCGTTTATGAATAATCCTTAATCGAAATATGAAAAAAATAATAAAGCGTTTTCAATTATTTTCATTGATAATATAGCAAATCTTGTGTACTACCGACATAACTTTTTAAAAGTACGCCATAAATTAAAAAGTCTGCGTGATGCATTGATTTGCTTTTGCTTCGAGAGGTTCCGGTTCGAGCCCAGGGTTGACACTTGAAAAAACTATTTTTTTGTTATTATTATAGCTTTAAACTACTAACAGTTTTACGGATTTTTTAGTCAATCAATTTGATGACATGTGTTTTAATTACTAAATTAAAAGAATAAGTTCCTACAATGTCAGCATAAGTATAATTTTACCAGGACACGACGGCGGATGCTCAAAACGAAACTCTGATCATCCACAACAACGGTCGTTCTCCACCCGCTGTCGAAATCACGGACCATACGTATGAAGCGTACAAATCAGAGGGCGGCCGAACTTGGCTCTCGGTCAGCGAGCTCATGCAGATGGATATCATCAGGGTCACCGGAGGCGCCCATCTGGCTCTGTACGATCTCCGCAATATTGGAACACGACTTGTGAATTATATTACAAAATGTGCAATCGAGTTACATCAAGTCCATTTTAGTAACTTTTTGGTCACGTCGTATTATCGACTCAATATGTACACCTAACTATTTCGGTAACCGATTCCAAAATTAAGAAAATAAAAATTGTTACACTTGTCAAAAAGTAAAATGTGTTGTTAATAACAATCGGTCACATTTGTATCAAGCGTTTAACACTTTTAGAGATATTCTGTTCACAGTGTTAACATTTAAACCAAATATGATATCAGAACCGGCACCAATGTAGACCTGCGAGGCAACCGCTTTGAAGGCGACAGTACGGGAACGCTGCACGTGGGACCCGGACAAACCGTTACGGTGCAGCACCCGGAGAACCTCGAGTTGCTCCTCAACATCTACGTGTATAAAGACGCCAAGCTCGTATTACCCGTCGACTTCATATGTCATAACGTCAAGATGTACATCTGGTGAGATCGCGTTGATATGGTCTGTTTATACTTTATAGACACATAGAACGTGTAAAACAATGGCATTACAAAAATGTGCGAGCAGTTGGTTGTAGACCAACGCTGCGGGCATTCGGTTGTAGACCAACGCAAGGCTTATATCTTCAGTGTTTTATGTTATTTTAAACCAATTTATGTCTAGTGGACTCTCCCATCCTTCTAAATTGGATCAATTTATTTCCAAAATTAGGGATGTCTAGTATATGTATTTCTATATTTAGATTATTTCTTAAAGAAATTCCTTTAAGCAAACAGCGCAGACCCAGATGAGACGCCACATCATGCGGCGTCTCATCTGGGTCTACGCTGGTTGCCAAGGCCTTTTTCTAGGCGCTAGGCATAAATGGGTTAATCATTGTGTTTTGTCCGTCCGTCCGTCCGTCTTATGTCTTTTTTTCGTGTTGTATGTCTGTCCGTTTGTAAAGTACAATTAACTGAAGTTAAATGACTTTATCACTATGTCATTTTGCGTATTAAGGTCGCATTTCATTGAAAGTGAACTCTTCTGTCAGCGTGTTTTCGACTGACACGATCATGTTAATTTTATTAAGCGATTTTCTTTTACCGTTTTCTCATGTGTTGGGATATGTGCAGAACGTTATATTCACTTGCGTTTAATTATTGACTTGCTAACACAGTAATAAATACATTTATTGTATGCAAATTAAGGTTTAAGGTCGCCGTGGTGTAATGGATATGGTGTCCGCCTAGCGACCGGGAGGTTACGGGTACGATCCCCACCGTGGGAGCGTTCTTTAGATCTCCCCCAAAGACACCAAGTACTGGTTCTAGGCCCAGGAAACGGACTCGAAAGCGTTAATATAAGCCTAAGGCTTTCGATGCAATCGAGCTAAAATAAATGGGTTTAAACTAAAATTAAGGTTGGCATTTAAAACTGTGTCTTTTTGTGTCAGAATAAATAGTCACGCAGACATAGATGTTAAATAGAATATGTGTACAATTTGTGGAGTTTTTTTTTTTCTGAGTCACATAGCGATTTGTGAATATTTGTGTGATTATGTTGTGATATACCACACCCATCGACATGATATTTTGTGAGTTTGGTTTGTCCCCAAATCCGGACACGTGAGGTTTCCTGCGGGTACTCTGGCTCCCCCCCACAGCACATTACCACACCAAAATTTGTTTCTATGTGAGCAATAATTATAAAAAGCTGGATATTGCAGCTATAACTAAAAATTCGTCCCAACTTTCGTAAATCAAGTAGGTTAATTAGGTAGGAGTGCTGCGATAGAACTTCATAAAAATTGAAATACACACATACCGTATTGTATGAACATACAATTTATGTGAATGGGATTTCTCTCTCAGGATACTCCAATCCGGTGTAAGTCAAATGCCGACAATGAAATTTAAAAAACTGCGCAATGAATATATGCAATGGGCAAGGGTATTTTATGCTTTTAAGCATACTTTTTTGTTTACATCTACGCAATTAAACTTTTAATAACATGAATATAAAATCCTTGAATCAGGGGAACCCTCGGGGTCATCGATATGACGGTGGGAGATGGGTGCAAACTGTATCTGGGCAGTACCGGAACTACCACGCGCACAGCTGTCGCCCCTGCCCCAGGGACGTTTGACATCAACCACCTAACTGTGAGCGCCGGAGGTGAGGTCACACCCACGTACGATCTCACAGGCGTCAACAACAAGATAAACATTAAGGTACGTTTTACAGGTACCTTGATGTACCGGCAATACATACTTGCATAAATCGAAATTATAAATCCGTTTAAGTATGCTACAAGCTGCGATTATTTAGTCGCTATGACTTACACGGACATTTTACTCTTTTTGCATTGACATAATTATGGTATTCGCATTGCGATCGAGCAATTATAAGTTTATATGCATTAACAATGATTTTATTAATCTAGCATTTCACAGCCTGAACACATATTGAATTTGAGAGTTCTTATAAGCGTTTTTATAGATTTACTAGTATACAAAAACTATCAGTTCCTTACATTTTCCAAATGCTTAACACAATTCATTTATTATAAAAGTGCATAACGCAATATCTGTTAGGCGGTGAAACTGCGAGTTGAAGGAGGAGGAAAAATGCACGCCACATCGGTGTTCATTCAAGCGGAACAGCTGGTTGTTGATGACCTTGGGGAGATTATTGGCGACCTTCACACAGTCGCCTGCTCCGTGGGCTCGGGAACCAACGGCAATGCGGGTTCCGGTGAGTAGCATCTCTGATCACGATTATGTTTAGAGTTGATGTTGTTTCGTTTACTAGTAATATCAAACTGCTTTTTTAATGTTTAGCTGTGGACATAATAAGGAAAGTTCCAATGCTTCCAACGAAAATAAACTATGTTAAGGGGCTTATTTACAATGGTTTCTGTCAAGGGTTTAGTTGACATTTGCTTGTGGTAAACTGCAGAAAACGAATCATCCGCATCGATGCTTAAAAACCGTTATGAATCGACCAATCCAATCCGTTCGCTTTGATTCGCATACGATTGTGTTACATTAAATATGTATATATTTGTGATATTTGTGTGTATATACTAGCAGGGATGTGTTTTATTGCAGCCACTCTTGCGGTCGGTCGGTGTGTCGAGCGAACTATTTCACATTTCTCAACCGCCTAAATCAAAACTAAAAATATGTTAAATTGATATCCAGTTGTGCATGACACATTTTTACTCTCAGTTTTATCCACATATTTATGAGTTATTTAGCTATTCCCCAAAGCAGACAATTCAGGGCGCGATTTAAGTCATGAGGCACAACCCTTTTTATTGTTTTTTTAGGTAAATAAATCTTATTTATTTACGGGAAAATGTGCAAATTGCTCCAGTGTACATATTACACAAATAAAATCACCATATAGGCGCGGGTCACGGTGGGCGCGGCGGCGGCAGTTCAAGCAACACGAAGACTGGCGCACCATATGGACTGCTGCGATATCCTACTGATCGAGGCTGCAGCGGAGGAACCTCCACTGTTTCCGGTTCCAGTAGTAAAGGCGGCCGCGGCGGCGGCACTATAAAGCTTACGGTATTGGACTTCCTGCAGAATGACGGCCTTATTGCGTGTAGCGGCGAGGCAGGGTCAGGCGCAGGGGGCGGTGGTAGTGGCGGTTCCATCTGGCTCGACGTGCACAACGTGAAGGTATGTACTACTTCTAGCACTTAATAGTATATACCATTAACACAGCATGTGTGGTTGCTCGCAGTCAAATCTAACATTTCGACAATAACAAATAATACAAATTCGGTTCTTAATAACTATTAATTCCACGCAAAATACACTTGAAAATACAATCTGAAAGAGAACTTCACATGTGCTATATGATGTATTTTGCCATAATGAATATCTACATTTATAAAAAAAATATTATTTTAAGTATTTGATGCCCTTTTTCAAAAACGTGTTACTTTGTACTTCCCCTATATTTGTAGGGCTATGGCGAGTTCCAAGTCGTAGGTGGGGACGGATCCACAAACAGCACATACAGCGGCTGCGGCGGCTCAGGTGGCCGTATCGCCATGTACTTTAACAAAAACTTTACGTTTTCCGGCTCCTGGGACGTCTATGGAGGCGACTCAGCAATAGATACGTGTGACGGCGCTTCCGGCACTGCGTATTTCTACCATAAGGGTAAAATGCTACGGTGATCAGAAAGATTGGATGTCAAATTTAGATTATATCAAAATAAATAGGGCCTAATTTTTTGTGCATTTCTACAGCGGATATATTGTCCGCCTAGCGAGCAGGTGGTCCCGGGCTAGATCGTAACTCTGTGGCCATTCTCAAGATATTTGCTTAAGACACCAAGTACTGGTACTCCCCAGGACATGGAATTGGCATGCTTTAAATTTGCCTAAGGCTATTGATGCAATCGAGCTACAATAAATGATTCAAACTATTTTTTATTTACAGCTATTTGTTATTAATGGTTGCAAGCGTTTGTTAGTGTTTCCTTTGACAATCGATATGGCAACTTATGTAAAAGTTCTAGACAATTACAACAGTGTGTGCGCAGCTGGTTTTCATAACACATTGGTGTTTGTTTCATATCTAGTGTACGACCATTCTACACTGTACATCAACAACATTGGTCGCGGACTTGCCGGGGAAAAGGGCGTTATTGCTGACTACAAGGACCTCTCCACGGACACAACTCACACGTGGTTCCTGCCAAACAGTATATACAGCTCTCATACCATTCATAAATTAAATAGTGAACCTCACTCTGTTAAAGGGGGTTTAAGGATTGTGCTTAAAGTGGCATCCCATATTAGCATATGTTGTCGGCACAGCCTAATCAGGGACGACACTTTCCGCCTACACTCGATTTTCGTTTAGAACAGACCTCCTTTAAACGACAATTTCCATAAACGCGGAAAGTGTCATCCCAGATAAGCCTATGCGGACTGCACAGGCTAATCTGGGACGACACTTTACGCGCATGCATCAAGCACAGTTTTCTCAGAATGCGACTCATATTTACATTGACATCCTAAATAATGCCGTCAAAAATGTATTATTTAAAACATATACTACTCTTCTTTGTATTACATTTCATCCATAGTCTTTACGTTACGAAATGTATCTACTAATGCGGCTTTTGCTAAACTGACATCGCCTGGTCCATGGGTCGTTTGGTCGGTCGGTCGGTCAGTCCGTCGTACTGCACATGCCCCGACCTATATGTGAGGGGGTAAACTGACAAAAAATCGCGAGGTCAACGGGTCGATCGGTTTGTCCGTCGCACTGTACATGCCCCGGCTTATATATGTGGGGGTAAACTGACATCGCCAGGTCAATGGGTTGTTCGGTTGGTCGGTCGGTCCGTTGCACTGCAGATGCCCCGGCCTATATGTGTGGGGGTAAACTGACATCACCAGGTCAATGGGTCGTTCGATTGGTCGGTCGTTTGGTCCGTCGCGCTGCACATGTCTCAAACCAGTCTTTCAGCTTTCTTCCTATCAACGTGAAACTTTACATATGTTGTTTAACAATGTTGCGCTCCTTGACTTTTGTGTGATCAATGTCGAGTAACGAATGACACAATTTTAATTTTAATTTTACTAGTTCTCAAGTTTTGCACCTTCATTAGATGAGCCCTTGCAGACGTTTTTGTCATCTTTAGTGACTCTTCTAGTAGTAGTTCGATGTTATCGCATCATTAAATGTTACCATAGCTTTTCAGTATACCATTAATTAACTTAAATAGAACGTATATACTCAATTAACAATTGCAGAATACACAACGTTGCCGTATATCACGTATATGACAGCACAACACATTGGTAGTATTGCATCATGGTGTTCAAGCGTTTATTTACAGAGAGTTTTCCTCTTTCAGCGACTGACATCTACAACTTTGACGAGCTTCAAATGTACGGTAACGCTCACTTGGCTGTCCTCACGAATCCAATAGGAACCTCGGCGAAAATCTATTTTGAAAACATGATCGGCGACCGCACTGGCGCGATTCACGTTGGTGACCAACAGGTGCTGGACCTTAAGCGCCCCCGGATTGACCTTCCGTTTAACGTGCACGTGTACCCAGGGGGTTTCCTCGGCCTTGCCCCCGATACTAGAGTCGAAAACATTGACATTTTTCTAAATGGCACTCTAGCGTACATTGAAAACCTAACTCTTCATAGCGAAGGTAACCTATGGCTGTACCAGCGAGGTCAGACTGACGACCTGGCGGCTGGGTACTACAAATTTGATTACGTTCACGTGAAAACTGGTGGCTATATTCATATGATAACCGACCCTGTAACAGAGAAAGGAATCAACTTCGACACCATTTCAACATCCATTGACGGCGGGGGCCTAATCCGCGGTACCCACATTTATTTCCGGTCTACCAACATCACGATCGACGCCGGTGGCAGCTTGAACGCCAACTATCTCGGATACAGGACGACCGATGTGGATACCAGCAAGTTTGGGGTGTACGGGAAAATCAATCCTGGTCTCGGTCACATTGGGTCAGTTTCCGCTTCCGGCGCTGGACATGGTGGGAGTGGCGGACGAGGGGAAGGTATATAGGATGACGATTTCTCTATTGTTTAAGTATAAATTCTGTTGAATATACCATTTCATGAACATTGTGTGATTTAAAATGGAAACACTATCAGATAATATATATATATATATATATTTATTTTTTACAGGCGAACTGCTTGGTGGAAAACCGTATGGAGACTTATATGAGCCGACGTTGTTCGGTTCTGCCGGTGGTGGTGCCGGTGGTGGTCGTGGCGGCGGTCGTATATGGCTGAATGTAACCGACACCATTCACATAGACGGTGTCATGTCGGCAAACGGAGACCTAGGTACAACGGTAAGCGGAAAGCTGGCGGGAGGCGGCAGCGGGGGCAGCATTTGGCTACACTGCGACACTATCACGGGGTTTGGACGGATCGAGGCATCAGGAGGAAAGGGCTCATTAAGAGTTGTCACCGAGACATATGAGGATCAAAATGTTACATCACAAGTAACAACGTATATAGCCGGTGGTGGAGGGGCTGGTGGTCGAATCGCCATGTATTTCCACAACAACATTACCTTCAGCGAGTTCCGGTACTTGACCGCAGGAGGACTACCGGGTCGCGAGTGCGATCAGTGTGAGGCGGGAGGTCCCGGGACGGCGTTCCTTTATCATATGGTAGAAGAGCATCGAACTCTCGTCATTGATAACGATGATAATCCTTTGCCTCTCGAAAAGTACGTCAACTGGGACAATGTAAACCAAGACGGTTGTCGTGCGTGGATATTGCCCATATCTGGGGAACACGCGTTTGCAACTGGCACAACGGGCAGCTACGCCTATGAATTCGAGGAGTTACAGATTTACGGTAATGGACACCTCGCAGTCATGCCTCCGGATACACTTAATGTTGACATTGGCAATGAAGATGACACAAATCTCGGCGGCGGTGTTAATAAAGCCGACTACAATGTCATCATATTTTTCAAGCACATGATCGGCGACAGAACAGGCGCCGTACACGTCGCTACCAGTCAAGCCATGGATCTGTTAACAAACATGCAGAGAGAAGAAATGGACCTGCCTTTCAATACGTACACGTACTACAACTCATACCTGGGCCTCGCTCCAATCACATTTGTGCACGGTGTTGAAATTCACCTGGCCGGCTACCTGGCGAATGTGAACAACATCACTTTGCGTCTTGGCGGGTATGTCTGGCTTAAACACGGGGGACACACAACAGGTGAGCCGGAAAGCAGCTACAAGTTCGATTATGTAAAGATCCAAGACGATTCAGTTCTCAATGCTACAACTGATCCAATCGCGGAGGAAGGCATTACGTTTTACGTTGACGGTCTGACCATTGAAGGTGGTGGTGTAATGCACGGGGCGTTCATGACAATAAATGCTCAGAATGTGACGATCGATGCCGGAGGACATCTCTCCGCTGACGGTTTGGGTTATAGGTACGGACATTCGCAGAGCTCACACGGTGCATCGTCAGTTCACGGAACAGTAAATCCTGGAGCATCATTAAGCGGCGGTGGAGGAGCAGGTCATGGCGGTTCCGGTGGAAAAGAGGACACTACCTCTGCTCGTGCAGGGTTTGCCTATGGGGATATCTACGAGCCTCAAAAGATGGGATCATCAGGTGGCGTTGGAAACAATGGCGCTAGTGGCGGCAGCGGTGGTGGCAGACTCTGGTTTAACGTCACGGATACCATCTTTATTGACGGTCTCGTGAGCGCTGACGGAGTCAATGGAGGTTCGGCTTCCGGCGGTGGTTCAGGCGGCTCCATATGGATGCATTGCAACATCTTAAAAGGATACGGACTCATTGCTGCTTATGGTGGTAATGGATCAACTTGGAGTCACGATCGAGGAAGCGGTGGAGCCGGTGGAAGAATTGCGGTGTATTTCAAGGTCAACAAGACAATGTCAGAATTTAGTTATCAGGCATACGGCGGTGCCTCCGGTGGCTCAGGCTCAGAGAACGGCGGTGCGGGAACGATATTTTTGTACCATATGATTGAGGAGCACAGGACGCTCATCATCGATAACGATGGCAGGGCCCCAAGAGACGTCTTAAACGTCATTCCCTCGTACAGCTCGTTAACCTACGACTCTTCAAGGGCGTGGATTCTACCAGAATCCGGTTACAACGAGTTCGCAAACGGCAAGTTTTCCTTCCATTTCGAAGAGCTACAAATATACGGCGACGCACACTTCGCCATTCTTCCCGAACCCGTTGGTGCGGAAGTTGACATATTCTTCCTGAACATGATCGGTGATCGCACAGGGACGTTTCACATCGGCGACAACCAAGTAATGGACTTAGAAAGGCCGGAAATAGATCTTCCGTTCAATTGTCGGGTATATGCAGGAGGCTTCATCGGTCTTGCTCCTGTCACTATCGTCCACGGCGTTACGATCTGGCTTCACGGTGAAATGAAACATGTCCAAAACCTCACCGTTCACCACGACGGTCACATATCACTTGAAGCGGGCGGGTTTACAACAGGGAGCCCGGCGGATGTCTTCAAATACAAGTGGGTGCGGATTCAAGATAACGCAACTGTCAGCATATTAATTGATCCAGTTACTGATCCAGAATCAACTTTTAACGTAGAAAATAAAATTTCCATGGAAGGCGGTTCCAATTTCGCTGTGACCAACGCGAAAATTATCGCAACTGATCTCATACTTGACTACGGCGCTTCACTGCATGCAGATTCTACCGGCTACAGAAACAATGATCCCAAAACCCAAACGGTTAACATTGGCATGGGTACCTCAAGTTCTGCTGGCTCGTCCGGTGCTGGCTACGGCGGAACTAGCGGTAAAGGAGCCGGGACAACAAAAACCGGACAGCCACACGGTCATCTTTTCCAGCCGTACCATATCGGAAGTGCCGGTGGTGGTGGCATTAACAGCGGCGGCCAAGGAGGAGGAAAGATTCAAATCGAAATTTCTAACATGCTCATGGTGGACGGTGAGATTCGAGCGGACGGTGGCGATGCTAGGAATGCATATGGGGGCGGTGGTTCTGGAGGCACGATTTTAATAAATACCTTGAAATTCCGCGGCATGGGCAATATCACAGCAAACGGTGGCGGTCGCTACGTAAACGGAGGTGGCGGAGGCGGTTCAGGTGGCCGTATCGCCCTGTACTTCCGACAAAACGTCACATACTGGGGAACATGGCAGTGTCATGGCGGCTACTCAACAGGTAACGCAGAACCTGGTGGTCCTGGGCCCGTCTTTATGTATAGTGTCGAGGAAGAGCACAGCACAATCTACGTGAACAACGATAATCTGCAGACACCTACCGAAGTAAACCTCATCCGAAATTATCTGGATATCAGCGAGGACAGATTCAAAGCCTGGATAATGCCCGAGTCGTCCGACCATCGCCTAGCTGGAAGGGTCTCCAATTACAGCTTTGATGAGCTGCAGATCTTCGGAAACGCGCATCTCGCAATTTTACCGACACCGTTTGTGAATGGATGTAATATCCATTTCTTGCACATGATCGGCGATAGGTCTGGCTTTATTCACATTGGGCCCTATCAAATCATGGACCTTAACCGACAGTTCATCGACACACCGTTCAGCTCCTACGTTTATGATGGGGGATATCTCGGCCTCGCCCCGGACACCTTCCTAGAAAGCGTGTTCGCTCATATCGAAGGAACTGTAGACCACATTCACAATCTGACCCTGATTCAGGGTGGTGGCCTTAGACTATTCAAGACCGGGTCAACGAACCGACTTAGTCCACTGACATACAAAATTCTTGGTTTGACCGTAATAAAAGCGGAATCCTACATTAACTGCTCGAATCCCAATGCTGACGCTGATTCCTACGAACTGACATTTGGTTGGGTTATTGTCGAGGGTGGCGGACTTATCAAGGGAGGCAACCTCCACATTATGGCCACTGACTTCACCATAGACGATGGCGGCGAAGTAGATGTTAGTAACGGTGGTTATAGGCCAAATAGCGGACCAGGTAAATAAATGTGAAACCATGTCTACATATAACATATATGTTATACAATTGTTTTTGAAATAGTTCAGTGTCAAAAAAATGTGTGCGTGAAATAAATTGCATACATGAATTCATCAAAAATTAAATGAGTTAAATTATTTCATTGAATGCCAAAAAGCTGTTTGATACACATTTACGTGTTTATTGCTAATTCGTTCTACTATATTTTCTTAAACGAGCGACACGTTGTAAACTCTTTTCTATTTTATCATGTGTATTGTACTATTTCAGGGGTTGGTTTGGCGACAAGCGGCGCCTCGCACGGCGGACTGGGAGGCAGAGGTGGATGTGACGGTTACACCACGTGTCGTTTGCATCGAAACAGACCATATGGGGACCTATACAGGCCCTCCGAGCATGGTTCTGGAGGCACGCAAACCAACGGCGGAACAGGTACGTTATGGTTACCTTGACTTATGGCAATATATTTTGTTTTGCCTCACAATTATTGAATTTGTAGTCGTGCTCGAATCATGTGGTTGGTTTAAATAGCTTCTCATTGATGGTATCAGTATCAGCAGTTGCATGACATGCTTTAATTGTGTTGTTTCGATGCAGGTTCTCCTCTGAATTTGGTGTGTTGTAACCCCCTTTAGAAACATGTAACAGTTATCTCCCTTTCTGAGAAGTTGTCTGCAAGATTGGTTTAGGTTGGGAAAAACAATCCTCTGATCATTGTCAAGTTGGTCAAAGAATTGTGTATCGTGTTATTTCTTTAAATTTGACCCAGCATGTGTAGAAATTTAACAAGGTATATACATTTCCAGAAAGGAAATTTATTTCTGCGTTGAATAAGACCGGGTTCATGAAAATCGCTGCAAAATTGATGAAGTAATGGCTGTTTAAAGCGATGCACCCTGTTTTCGGGTGATTTCGAGTTGAATACCTTGTTATATATATATTTGATAGTGATTTTTTTTCCAGAAAAGTTGATTTGTTGTTATAATATGATAATGTATCATTCAAAATGATGTTTTCACTAATTAATATCATAGCCACAGGCTAACCACCTTTGGTGCCTTTTAACAGTTTATTACAAAAATCATTAATAGATAGTATACTATCAGTACACATAAACAAACATACATATTTACCCACATTTTGCCCACATAAAGGAGCTAAAAAAGTGCTTCTGAGCTTGCTCTTGGACAAGGAAATGACCCAAAGGTGGGGCAAACCTTTCTTTACCAGATAATTGGCCATTCCTGCAGAACAACTGCAAGCTGTTCTTCCGGAAGCTGGATTCTTAGCCCCATCAAGTATCAACAAAGCTTGCATTGGGCCACACACAGTTATTTACTATTATATTTCAATTAAAAAGATCTAAGCTTGAATACTTTATGTTAAAATATGTTATTTAAATATATGTTACCCAGGTGGTGGCATATTGCACATGGAAGTACGCCACACCCTGGCAGTGGATGGCTACATCAAGGCCAACAGCTACCACACCCAGTCCAATGCCAATGCAGCCTCAGGGGGTAGTGCTGGTAGCATTCTATTGGAAACACACAACTTTACAGGTATACATATTATAGTGGTGTTTGTCATTCTGTAAATGTGTCTAATTGGATCATGACATATAGTGATATTAGGATGTTAAGAAATGTATTCTCTACGGAACCAGTTTGCATGCTTATGTTAAAATATAGATGTACACTGTATACAAATTAGAAGAGGGACTGAAAATAATCCATTATCATAAATAGCCCATGTCAGCTGTGTAGGGAATCACGGGAATGTTATTTTTAATGACACACTCTTCAACTAAGTTATTACACCCAAGGATATATAGTAGTCAGAAATATCGAAAGAACAAACATGTTTGAAATGCTAGTTTATCACTTGTACAGATGCCAATCAGGATCATGCCGCTTTAGACTTAATCTCCTGTTAAAATACATGAGTATAAAAAAGAGTGGATTTTTTAAAGTGTGTTTATTTTCTCATATTGCTCATTACAGGCAGCCACACAGGTCATATCCAGGCTCTTGGTGGGTCAGGAGACATTTCCCATGGAGGAGGTGGTGGTTCAGGTGGTAGGATTGCCCTGTACCATCAACGCCATGAGACCATACCGCTGTACCGCGGGTATTTTGATGTGTATGGTGGTCCTCCTGGGACAAATGCTGAGGCTGGATCATCTGGGACGGCTTACGTACAGGATCATGAACGAAATTACAAGTTAGAAGCTTTGGTCAACTTCTGTATTTTTTAGGGACAGCAGTTTAAATTGAAAAGTTGTTGTTGTTTTTTTGTAGTTGCAATACATTTACTGTCTTAAACGCAGGAAGGTGCCCAACAGAATTTTTTTTTAAGTTTAAAAAGTTAAGTTTTTATGGTCCCCAAAATTTATTTTGGGGGGAGCATATAGTCGCCGCTTCGTCTGTCCGTGCGTGTGTGTGTGTCTGTCTGTCCGTCCGTGCACATTTTTTGTCCGGGCTATTTCTCAGCAACTAATGACCGGAATTCACTGAAACTTTATGGGAAGCTTCACTACCAAGAGAAGATGTGCATATTATCAGTGGGTTCTGGTCGGATTATTTTTCACAGAGCTATGGCCCTTTGAAATTTTCTATAAAAAAATTCTTGTCCCCCCCCAACTACTGTGCCCTCAAGACATTTCCTTTTATCTGAATATATAGTGCAATATTGTGACCAAAAAAAACTTTGGGGAGCATCACCCGTCTCCGACGGTTTCTTGTTTCAAATGTTCTCAGTTGCATAAATGCTGACATTATTCTTTTGTATTGTTGTTTAATCTGTGTTCCAGAAATTTACAATTACAATTTAAAGTTATAATTTGATAATTAAGATGAGGACTCAAAATGCACTTTACTTTAAGAACTTCCACAGAAGGCTCAACATTCTCTTTAGCTAACTTTGTTTCACTTTGACAAATTCAGCTTTATTTGGCTTTTTTATGTCCCCCACTATAGTAGTGGAGGACATATTGTTTTTGCACTGTCTGTTGGTCTGTTGGTCTGTCTGTTGGTCTGTCTGTTGGTCTGTTTGCGCCAACTTTAACATTTTGCAAAAACTTTTGCTATATTGAAGATAGCAACTTCATATTTGGCATGCATGTGTATCTCATAAAGCTGCACATTTTGAGTGGTGAAAGGTCAAGGTCAAGGTCATCCTTCAAGGTCAGAGGTCAAATATATGTGGCCAAAATCGCTAATTTTATGAATACTTTTGCAATATTGAAGATAGCAACTTGATATTTGGCATGCATGTGTATCTCTTGGAGCTGCACATTTTGAGTGGTGAAAGGTCAAGGTCATCCTTCAAGGTCAGAGGTCAAATATATGTGGCCCAAATCGCTTATTTTATAAATACTTTTGCAATATTGAAGATAGCAACTTGATATTTGGCATGCATGTGCATCTCATGGAGCTGCACATTTTTAGTGGTGAAAGGTCAAGGTCAAGGTCATCCTTCAAGGTCAGATGTCTAATATATGTGGCCCAAATCGCTTATTTTATGAATACTTTTGCAATATTGAAGATAGCAACTTGATATTTGGCATGCATGTGTATCTCATGGAGCTGCACATTTTGAGTGGTGAAAGGTCAAGGTCATCCTTCACAAGGTCAAGGTCATCCTTCAAGGTCAAACATCATATAGGGGGACATTGTGTTTTTTTTATATTTATTTCTTTTAAATCAGAATCATTCAATTAGAAGCCTTTTTCTAATTATGCAAATTAAAGCCATTACTTTTAAAATCAATGTAATAATCACTTGTTTCTGTCGTCTCATAGAATGCTGCTGGTGGACAACAATGGTCAACATCAGATAGCTGAGGACACAGCTGTATGGAATGAGGGCTACAGGATTGACCTGGCCTCTTCAAGTGCTTCATACAGCAAGGTCACCTCCTACACAACCACAGATGGACATAAGGTTTGTTATAGTGTAAACAAAATATTTCAAAAATGAGCAGGAAACTTATGTATTTATATAGAAATCAGAATTTAATTACATTGATTTAAGTTTCTTTCTTGATGAACATATTATTATCAGCTAAGCATTAAACTTAAGTATTGCTTATAGAAATCAGTAAAAATTGACCTAAATTTAATAGCATACATTAATTTAAGTTTTGTTCTTGGTTAACACCACTATAAAGTGTACAAACCTTTAAACTTATTTTACATTTGCCCAATGGTCTTAATATTCTGCTATGTTAAACTTGGGGACAAAGTTACACTTTTATACATGTCTACTGTGTTTTTTAGCTCACCTGAGCAAAACGTGCTCATGACGAGCTTTTGTGATTGCCTTTTGTCCGTCGTCAGTTGTTTGTCGTCCGTCGTGCGCCGTCAACATTTGCCTTGTTAACACTCTAGAGGCCACATTTATTGTCCAATCTTCATGAAATTTGGTAAGAAGATTGGTCTCAATGATATCTTGGATGAGTTTGAAAATGGTTACGTTTGCTTGAAAAACATGGCTGCCAAGGGGCGGGGCATTTTTCCTGATATGGCTATATATGGCTATAGTAAAATCTTGTTAACACTCTAGAGGCCACATTTATTGTCTGGTCTTCATGAAACTTGGTCAATCCCAATAATATCTTGGACGAGTTCGAAAATGATGCCCGTTGGTAGAAAAACATGGCCGCCAGGGGGCGGAGCATTTTTCCTTATATGGCTATAGTAAAACCTTGTTAACACTCTAGAGGCCACATTTATTTTCCCATCTTTATGAATCTTGGCCAGAAGATTTGTCCCAATCATATCGTGGATGAGTTTGAAAATGGTTTTGGTTTCTTTAAAAACATGGCCACCAGGGGACGGGGCATTTTTCCTTATAAGGCTATATATGGCTTTCGTAAAACCTTGTAACACTCTAGAGGCCACATTTATTGTCCAATCTTCATGAACTTTGATAAGAAGATTGGTCTCAATGATATCTTGGATAAGTTCGAAAATGGTTACATTTGCTTGAAAAACATGGCTGCCAAGGGGCGGGGCATTTTTCCTTATATGGCTATATATGGCTAGTGTAAATCTTGTTAACACTCTAGAGGCCACATTTATTGTCTGATCTTCATGAAACTTGGTCAGAAGATTCATCCCAATAATAGCTTGGACAAGATCGAAAATGATGCCGTTTGGTTGAAAAACATGGTTACAGGGGCGGGACATTTTCCTTATATGGCTATAGTTGTTAACACTCTAGAGGTCACATTTATTTTCTGATCATCATGAAACTTGGTCAGAAGATTTGTCCCAATAATATCTTGGATAAGTTCGAAAATGGTTATGTTTGCTTTAAACACCAGAGAAGCAGTATAAAAGGGCCACAAACACACAAAATGTCTACTTTTCAGTTGAACACTGGTGTGTAAACAGCAGAAAACAAAACTGATTATTTTCATAATATTTAAGTTTGTATTTAATATTTTCTAATGAAATTTGGCATACATATACTTTAGTATACAAACAATATGTATGTGTTATTTGGTGGTTGAAAGTTATATAGTTATTGACTTACAGAAAAAATTGTTTGTTGTCAGCTTGAAATTCAAATTTCCCTGTTAATGCTAAGCACCGCCCACTAGAAAGGTTATGAACTTCTCTCAGCCAATAGCTAGCGAATGACTCAAATCAAGTTTCAGGTAAATACAGATGCAATGCTATTCCAAATGGCTGTCTGCTCAAATACGTGTTTCTATTTATAAACACTCTGATGTTAGCAGTGAATCACTAGCAGATAAACCCAGCCTACTAGTTAATGCAGGTTAACATTTTACCACCGCAAAATCAAGCAGTTCAGATCCGGCTTTTAAAAACATGGCCACAAGGGGCGGGGCATTTTTACTTATATGACTATATATGGCTTTAGTAAAACCTTGTTTACACTCTAGAGGCCACATTTATTGTCCAATCTTCATGAAATTTGGTCAGAAGATTGTTCTCAATGATATCTTAAATGAGTTCGAAAATGGTCATGTTTGCTTGAAAAACATGGCTGCCAAGGGGCGGGGCATTTTTTCTAATATGGCTATAGTAAAATCTTGTTAACACTCTAGCACTTGTTAACACTCCACATTTATTTTCCAATCTTCATGTCAGATTATTTGTCCTAATAATATCTTGTTATCTCGGGTGAATGACTTTGGGCCTTTCAGGCCCTCTTGATTAAATTTTCTCCTTAAGAAGCATATGTCCTAAAAAGCAAGTATAAGATAGATGCAGATTTTTGAAGTAAAGTGCTGAATTAAAAAACTAAACAAACTTATAGATAAAATATAGAAAATTTATTTTATGCTTTCCGGTGGTTTAAAGAGAAATATAAGTGAATTAAAACTGATAATTTCACTGTTTCAAACAGTGAAAATTAACAGTATAAATTATTGATAATTTTCACTGTTTACTGTGAAATGAGGTCATTTTTTTGAAGAAATGATGTCATTATCCCAGCAAAATTCTTAAGTTATACAGCGCCCTCACACTACTTTGGGGGAAGGGGTCGGCAGCCCTTAGGAGGGGGAATTTTTTGTAAATGGGGGAATTTTTCTAACAAAAAAACCAAGTTTAACTGTTATAAACATATATTTCTATATATGCGACTGTCTATATAGGACAGAAAGGTGGACTTTTACTCAATCTTTATAACAGTAATCTTATCTAAAAGTCCACCATTATGTTCTTTTTGTTCCTAAAACAAGCTAGTGCTGTGTCCATTTGCATGCAAAGTCTGTCATAAACCAAAGATCGCGCCCATGATATATCCAGCGTGTGATATAAAATGTCAGGTTATTCATGCATGTTTATGTATGCATTAGCATAGATTGGCAATCACAAAACACGCTATTTACCTACCTTATTGAAGTATGTGTTATATCAATATGTTATTCATTGGTCAGGGATTTCAATAGATTTTACAAACCAAGAGTCAATGACCCCTGGACTGAAATTTTGAGGAGTCAAATTGAAAAATGCTGGGGTCAATTTAGAAGCGCGTTAATTGTGTTTTTGTCTGTATTATTCATGTTTTTTTGATAAACATATGCTCTAAGAGTAACACAATATCTTAAAAAGTTATACTGCTTTATTAAATAACAATACCATGATACATAACACAAGGTTATTTAATGGTACACAAAGATAATGACAAAACTTAAATAATTTGTGCGAACAATATCCACATTAAGTTTTTCATTTCACAACTTTTATTATTTCTATCACTATACTATGTTTATTTGTAAAAACAATAAATGCTCCTTAAAATCTACTTCATCATAACACATTTAAGTCTTTTAACACATTAAAGTAATTTAAAATATATGGTAGCACCTTTTCATCACATATTTATCGTCATTATATTATCCTCATCCCTATGATAGCTTTTGTAACAAAACACAATCTAAATGCATGGAACATCTAGTATATATATTACTGTTTATCCGAATACTATACATGTCCGAAATATGTACACTTAAGAATGCCTTACCTGTAGTAGTTAAAATTTAATAATCCAAATTTTCATTCTTGTTTTCTGGTTTAACAAACCTTATCAAATGTTTGTTACATCCAGTTAATGCTTTCTCCATTATTGAATCACCATTACTTGTAATTTGGATTGCCAGCTTTGAATTAAATGCGGGTTATAATTTAATTTACAATACGTCAGCGATTTACAATGTCGAAAGTCATGACGTAGAAATTTAATTATATTCGGATAATTTATATATGATTGAAGTAATGTGTTTTCTCAATGTTTATGTGTAGTATTATGACTTGTAAGTATAAAAAAAACTAACTGGTATTCCAGTTTATATAAGATATATTGGTGTTACTCGTAATTATTGGTAGAATAACAAAATTACAAAACTCGCTGGACTGAATAGTGGATCTATGTAATTAATAGACCTTTGATCAATTTTGTTTTTTCTTTATTTTTGCCGACTTTCTGAAACCTTGCAGTCTGCAAAGTCTTCAAAAAACTCTGCAATTATCGGATGGTCAATCAATTATCACGTAATCAAGGCTGCTAATTACCCAGTTAGTGCGCACGCACTATTTATACGGTGACATGTGTATTGGAAGAGATGAGATAAGATAAACAACGCCCGGGGTATTCTCTCGATTATAGACCGAGTTTCAAATTCTGATACATTTATTTCAATGAGAAGCACAGCGGGATTTATTACCATGGAACTCGTTATGTTAACTGACTGATGCATGGGTCTAATTTTCGATGCGTCAAAATGACGCACAGCAGAAAAAAGGGTTGCGTCAAAAACGAGTCATTTTTAATTTGCTCGCGTCAAAACGCAGGATTCTGCGTATATTGAAATCCCTGATTGGTATAAAACAAAACATTATTCCATGTAAGTATTTTCCAATGCGTATAATTAAATTTGTAATCCGAAAACAATTGTCAAGTTTTATTGTTCAAGAAAGCATGCACAAATTAGACCCATGTACAAAATGACGTCATTCATTCTCATGGAAAGCATGGGCTTTGATAGTATCTCTAAATTAAAAGCAAGTAGTTAACAACTTATACTCTTTAACAATGTAACGATATATAAACGATGAAAAAAAGCATAAAAAAAAGAAAATTTGTTGGATTCGGTGGAGTATTGATTTTAATTCACGAATGATCATAGAAAATAACATTTTCATGAGTGGCCCTTAAACAATAATAATCAGACAAATGTAGTGTTTGTATTTGTTTCAGGTGGAGAGCAGTGCAGGCATATACGACTGTCATTACAACGGTTACAACTACTGTCCATACCCGAACTCTGCCTCCTACTACAGGCTGTTCCATTTGTTTGACCAGTCTTTTGATGATGAGGGCTATGACTACTACATGGCGGATAGCAGAAGTGCAACAGTCACCATCACACTTGCTGAGAGCATTTTCATAAACAAGATCAAAGTCTACCCTGTTGCAAGATATTACACTAAATTTAAGGTAGTCATCTCTCAGTGGTCTCTGTCCTGTTTTATTTTCTCAGCAAATTTGACTTCTGGTTAGAAAAGTAGCTATAGCCTTATTGGCAATATGTCATATAATACTCATGTAATCTTCAGGTTGTCGGCTACAATTCCTCAGGCGCTGCCTTTGATGTGACTCCCAACTATATTCTGCCCAGCACCAAACCAACTCAGGGCTCTTTCATAGATCTTCCTGTTGGTCGTTTGGCTAAAAAGTTTGCATTCATAATGTACGGAGCTGACAACAATGAATATTCATACCCAGCCCTTGCTGAGATTGAGATCTTTGCAGAGGAGTCCCCAGAAGAACTCCGGTACTTTTGTTTGTATGAGTTTGAATTTTTTACATATGACCCTAGTTCAGGGAAAACTAGGCTTGATTCATGGGTGTAAAGTACCGTCCCAGATTAGCCTGTGCAGTCCGCTCAGGCTAAACATTCACAACACTTTGCACCTTAACTGGATTTGGGCTAAGAAGATACTTATGTTAAACAAAAATGTCAAAAAAATCGGAAAGTGTTGCCCCCGATTAGCTTTTATGGACTGTACGCACATGCATTAAGCCCAGTTTTCCTAGAATGCAACTCATATTTATTGATTGCACCTGGAGTCTTCCATCCCATATGGCCATCTCACACAAAGACTTAATTGGTTCACAGGGGATAGTGTGTGATACATGGGAGGCCCAGTTCCAGAGAGTATTCTAAAGTAAGTAGGTTAGAGTTTTGGTGTGGTGCTGTGGGGGGAAAGTGGAGAACATGGAGGAAACATCACCTGTTTGGTATGGGGACCATTAGCCTATATGCATGTACCTGGAGTCAGTGGAGGTAACATCACCTGTTTGGTATGGGGACCATTAGCCTATATGCATGTACCTGGAGTCAGATTAACCTGGAAAGCCTTAATAAGATGCTAGTGTACCAACCACTGAGCTCACTGGACATCCAAATGAACACTATTTTTACTGTCTGAATTGGTATTCCCAGTTAATTTCCCACATGGCTTTACCAGGTTTAAGCACAAAACTGGAATTCCCATCCTTTGTAAGATACCAATCATATGGATACAGGGTTAAATTTGAGTGCATTTAGTTTGGTCCCAGATTTGCCTGTGCAGTCCAACAGGCTAATCAGGGATGTCACTTTCCAAATTAACTGGATTTTTCATTAAGAAGAGACATCCTTTTAACAAGAAATACAATATAAGAGGAAAGTGTCTGTCCTGATTAGCTTGTGCAGACTGCACAGGCTAATGTGAGACATAGAGAATACTAGGTCGGTGCCAAATAAAGCAAAGTTTATTTTGCGAGGCTTAGAAAATCTGAACCACGAGCCTGGGCGAGTGGTTCAGATTTTCGTGCCGAGCAAGATAAACTTTGCTTTATTCGGCACCGACCTAGTATTTGATTTATCCCATCAATTTTCTAAGTCGTAAATTATTTCTTTAAAAATAGAATAGGAAAATCAAACTAGACGGAAAATCCTAAAGATATTTTAAGCAAACATTGTTTCATTATTTTAATCGTGTCGAGCCTAATACATTACAAAAAGATCAGTAACTAACATGTTTTTCTGTTTATCATACCTCTACGTCCCCGATTTTTAAGAAATAATGAAAAAAAAGACACTAAACAACATGCATTGTGTCGTATGACGTGTTAATAATGACGTCACGAGTATGCGCACTTAATATTTGTAAATAGTGTTTATTTGCTTTTTGAGTTGCATTATGTGTTAAAGATATAGATCATCTTGGTATCAAATTGTTTGTTTTGTTGAATCTGATTCGATTTTACTAAAAATGAGTAATATGAACATTCTTCGCCACGGGTGACTGCTATATTTCAGCACTGCTGAAATAGAGGAAAATTTATTCCACAGTGGTTTATTTCGACAATGCACGTCTGATGATGGGATAAAACACTTTACACTTACTATATGTTTGCCCAGGTACAAGCACATCAACCTGCATGGAGCCTCCACATGGGTGTTTGCTGACAGCAGTGAGACGTTCATATTCAGTGAGATCTACCTCAAGGGAGGGGCACACCTGGCCTTCATGCCCAACAATTACTACACTGACAAAGTATCCATCTTTGTCGACACAGTGTTTGGTGACAAAACAGGTATTTTAGATATATAATATACAATTCTTTTGTTTAGTATCATGAAGATAATGTAGTCATTTTATGTAAACAAACTTTGAATGAAAATGCCTATTAATGCTAAATATATCTGAAAAGACTGAAGATTCGTGTGTGTCTAACACAGGTTGTATTTCTTTAAGTGACAATTTTACAAGTATTATGATTATTTTTTACTCGTTCAGTGTTCTCTTAAAGCAACGGCTGCCGGGGATTTCACCGGTTAATACTAACAATCTAGGCCCTGGCTTTTTTCTCGAAAAAATTTATTTCGAAACGGCGTAAAAAATGCCTATTTTAGTGCTTAGTTACTTGCATTTTTGAAAATCTAATTGGTTACTAAAATTTTTATGGAGAACACTGTTGTTGTTATTGATACAGGTTATTTAGATGCAACACAAATTATCAAGTCTGCTGATTTGTAATTGAATATTATCAAGTTGCATACATTGATTAAGAAATTGTTCTGTACAGGTTACTTCCACATCGGTTACAATCAAGACATGACAATCAATACCACAGACTATGATGTTCCTTTCAATGCCCATGTTTATGAGAAGGGACACATCACGTATCCTCCAAGGAACTTCTTCTACAAGACAAAGTTGTACTCCTCTGGAAAGGTGAGGAGTAAAATTATTTTACAAATATTTTTATCTTAAACATGTGTGATACAGCTTTTAAGCTTTTTGTTTCCTTGACCAACCGTATTATGTTACTGAGCTAAATGGACATTGCATGTTCGTAGAACTCAGGCCATGTTGCTTTTCTGGTTTCATCATGAAGTTTATGTCCATAATAATTTTCTTTGCATGTGATTAAGAGCATGTGATTAGGATCTGACACTCAACATTTCATGCCATGACTTATTAAACTTGTGCAGGGAAATGTTTTTTAAGGCCAGAGGTTCACTTACTTAAAAAATTCCTGAAGCGAATTAATAAAACATGGTATGAAATAAAAACTCATGACAGATCTTTTATTTATGCAGGACCTCTATGAAAATCGAGCTAAAGAATTGTATTACATTCTGGAATTGCAGACCTCTTCATGTTCAAAGATGGCAGTGTTTGTATTGAATGGTAATCACCAGGTTTCTGGCATGGATGACCTGTATGTGTTCAAAGATGGTTATATTGCATGTACATAAAGTGTTGTTCCAGATCAGCCTGTGCAGTCTGCACAGGCTCAGCATAGACAACACTTTCTGCCTAAAATACATACGAGACATCCTGTGAACAAAAAATATAAAAGCGGAAAGTGTGGTCCCTGATTTGCACAGGCTAATTTTGGTTGACACTTTAAGCACACTATTCTTATCACCAGGTTTCTGGCATGGAAGACCTGTATGTGTTCAAAGATGGTGGAGTTTACCTTGACAACAACGGTAGCATAGCAACAGACCATTCCGCAGCAACAGTGTCACTAAAGTCCCTGCATGTGCAAGAGGGTGGAACCTTTGAGCTGTACTCAGACACTCCACTGAAAACCTTCAGCATTGATGCAACAAACATTTCGGTAAGTCCACTGCATTGAATTTCCAGCAGGGGCCCAATTCAAGAAATGAATTTGCAAAACAAACTTATGGTTGCGCTCTTGCTGTCATTGTGGATGTTTAGACATATCATAAATTGTTTAAGTTTATGCATTTTTAAACGTTATTTTGACAAATAGTGTTCCCAATAACATTTGGTCTTATGATCCCTATTAATTATTTCAATTTTTATACGCCCGTATAAAATACGGGACGTATTATGTGAAACCCCTTGGCGGCGGGCGGCGGGCGGCGGGCGGCGGGCGGCGGGCGGAAGGCATCACTTTGTCCGGACTCTAATTCAAATTGTATTCATCCGATCTTCACCAAACTTGGTCAGCAGTTGCATCTAGTTGATATCTAGGCCAAGTTCGAATATGGGTCATGCCGGGTCAAAAACTAGGTCATAGGGTCAATAAGTGCATTTTCAAAGGGGCCACTTTGTCCGGACTCTATTTCAAATTGTATTCATCCGATCTTCACCAAACTTGGTCAGCAGTTGCATCTAGTTGATATATAGGCCAAGTTCGAATATGGGTCATGCCGGGTCAAAAACTAGGTCATAGGGTCAATTAGTGCATTTTCAACGGCGCCACTTTGTCCGGACTCTAATTCAAATTGTATTCATCCGATCTTCACCAAACTTGGTCAGTAGTTGCATCTAGTTGATATCTAGGTCAAGTTCGAATATGGGTCATGCCGGGTCAAAAACTAGGTCACAAGGTTACTTAGTGCATTTCAAGCATTTAGCATGGTGTCCGCTCTCTAATTGAAGTAGTTTGCATCTGATCATCACCTAATTTGGTCAGAAGTTGAGTCTAGATGATATGTAGATCAAATTCGAATATGGGTCATGCCGGGTCAAAAACGAGGTCACGATCGGACACATAATGAATTTCAAGCATTTAGCATGGTGCCCGCTCTCTAATTGAAGTAGTTTTCATTTGATCTTCACCAAATTTAGTCAGATGTTACATCTAAATGATATCTAGGTCAAGTTCAAATATGGGTCATGCCGGGTCAATAACTAGGTCTCGAGGTCACTTAGTGCATTTCAAGCATTAAGCATGGTGTCCAAAACCTCCGAACGGGCGTATCTTGTGACAGTTTGGCACTCTTGTTATGAATATAATTTTGTACTAAAAATCTCAGTTGGGGAACTGACTTGTGTTGCACTGATTGGTTAACCTTTTTTACTACTACATTTGCACTACAGTCTAGTATTCATTTCCCAGTCTGTAAAATCAAGAGAAAAATTGTTTACTTATTGAAATGAAAGAACTTTTTTTGTAAATATTCTAGGTGTATGGCGGAGGCCACTTTCTTATCAACACTGGACTCAACATGACAGTGCATCACCTGCTGGCAGTGTACTCGGGTGGACACATCGGGCTTGATGGAGCGGGCTACCGACCAAACACTGGCTTGGAGGGGCCTCAGCCAGGCATTGGTGAGTAATTGGACCTTATCCTGGTATGATCCTTTTGTGCACTTTTTCTATTATAAAAGGTGAAATATGAACAGTGTGCGCAATATTAACACTTGGTTCCATTAAAAAAATAACTGACTTAAACATGAAACAGTTGGAGAGTTGAGGCGAGGAATAACATGAAACAGCTGGAGAGTTGAGGCGGGGAATAACATGAAACAGCTGGTGAGTTGAGGCGAGGAATAACATTAAACAGCTGGAGAGTTGAGGCGAGGAATAACATGAAACAGCTGGAGAGTTGAGGCGAGGAATAACATGAAACAGCTGGTGAGTTGAGGCGAGGAATAACATTAAACAGCTGGAGAGTTGAGGCGAGGAATAACATGAAACAGCTGGAGAGTTGAGGCGAGGAATAACATGAAACAGCTGGAGAGTTGAGGCGAGGAATAACATGAATCAGCTGGAGAGTTGAGGCAAGGAATAACATGAAACAGCTGGAGAGTTGAGGCGGGTAATAACATGAAACAGCTGGAGAGTTGAGGTGAGGAATAACATGAAACAGCTGGAGAGTTGAGGCCAGGAATAACATGAAACAGCTGGAGAGTTGAGGCGAGGAATAACATGAAACAGCTGGAGAGTTGAGGCGAGGAATAACATGAAACAGCTGGAGAGTTGAGGCGGGGAATAGCATGAAACAGCTGGAGAGTTGAGGCGAGGAATTACATGAAACAGCTGGAGAGTTGAGGCGAGGAATAACATGAAACAGCTGGAGAGTTGAGGGGAGGAATAACATGAAACAGCTGGAGAGTTGAGGCGGGGAATAACATGAAACAGCTGGAGAGTTGATGCGAGGAATAACATGAAACAGCTGGAGAGTTGAGGCGAGGAATAACATGAAACAGCTGGAGAGTTGAGGCGAAGAATAACATGAAACAGCTGGAGAGTTGAGGCGAGGAATAACATGAAACAGCTGGAGAGTTGAGGCGAGGAATAACATGAAACAGCTGAAGAGTTGAGGCAAGGAATAACATGAAACAGCTGGAGAGTTGAGGCGAGGAATAACATGAAACAGCTGGAGAGTTGAGGCGAGGAATTATGTATGAGCCTCACTCTGGGATAACAGGGTTTAATACATGTATGAAAAGACATTTTCCGCCTTAACAGGATTTTTACTATGAAATGACAACCTTTTCAATACCATTAAGCAGAAAAAGGTGTCACTTATTAGCCCATGCGGAAGGAACTTGCTAATCTGGGATGACTCTTAACACACATTTATTTAACCTTATTTTCCAACAGTGAGACCCATTTATACATGAACCGTTACATGTCCAGAGGGAGTTTAGTGCGCTCTACTTAAATGATACATGTTTGTTTGTTCCAGGTTCCAAGTCAGGTGGTAGTGGTGCTGGTCATGGTGGCAGTGGAGGTCGCGGTTCAAGTCTGGGTAAGGTCGGTACTGGATACGACTCTCTCTATACTCCAACAGGCTATGGATCTGCCGGCGGATATGGACAGCAATATGGTGAGGACATTTAGCAGTGGAAGCTTTATTTTATGTTGAATTTGCTGTTCTTGCAAATTTGTTGCTTTGGAAGTGATTCAAATTGGGTCATTTTCTTTTTAAATTTGGGCCTGCAAAACTGAACCTTTCATTATGACCAGATACTGGGATAAAGGTGCGCAGTGCGTTCTTTTCCCATTAAAATGAAAAACTGCGCATCATTTCCGTAATTCGATGTGCACCATTACGCAATGCGATCCACGTTGCATAAATCTTATATACGATAAATTACTCTTACACAAATTATTTGTTCGCTGGTACTCGACTTATGAGATCGTTCATGAAAAAATCGAGGTAGATCAATCCCCGCGTCGCGGTTATGTTTGTTTAAGTTGTTGTTGTCATGAGAACTCGTTGATTTACAACACAAAATGTCTTATTTGAACTGACACAAATTAATTAAATCATATTTTTCAACTTCGCTTTTGCTTTATTTTGATAATTTAATCCAAAGTTTAATGTAAGCAAGTGTTTTTTTTTACTGGAATTGTAAACAAAGAGTCAGTTAAAGTCTTCCGAAAATGTGCACTTTGTGTGAATTTATAGTTTGACGTCATCAAAGGAAAGCCGCTTCCTGTCTGAAGCAATAAAGCGACAAATTTCTCGTCGACAAAATTGGCTTCCTTTGTCTACAACATGCAGAACCAATCATGTGTTTGTTTCTCAATGCATAGCTCCACCTTCGCATCTTTTGCAGAGAACGGAGGTGGAGTCTAACGGTTAATTGAGCAAGTGTTTTACGCAAGTTGGGTTCCGATTTGTCGAAATAACTTGGACCTAAGCATTGAAACGACGAATACAGTTATCAATGATTTTTCTAGATATACCGATTAGTTCCGATTTACAACCATACTGTACAGTTCCTAACTATCGCGGACGCCTGTGTTAACAAAATTCATAAACACATATCGTAAATAATGGCAGTGTTTTTATGCTCCCCAAAAATTCATTTTGGGGGGAGCATATAGTCGCCGCTTCGTCTGTCTGTGTGTGTGTGTCTGTCTGTCTGTCCGTGCACAATTTTTGTCCGGGCTATTTCTCAGCAACTAATGACCGGAATTCAATGAAACTTTATGGGAAGCTTCACTACCAAGAGAAGATGTGCATATTATCAGCGGGTTCTAGTCGGATGATTTTTCACAGAGTTATGGCCCTTTGAAATTTTCTATAAAAAAATTATTGTCCTCCCAACTACTGTGCCCTCAAGACGTTTCCTTTTATCTGAATATATAGTGCAATATTGTGACAAAAAAAAACTTTGGGGAGCATCACCCATCTCGGACGGTTTCTTGTATTGGATTATTTATACTAATTATCAAATTGCAAGGTATTTCTATTTTAATCTACTATAATATCGGGTTTGTTTAATATAATTAACATGTTAAACAATATAGTTGCGTCACAGACTCGGAAATTAATTTGATGGGCTCCCAATTTTACTGACGCTGATTTTCCTATTGTCTGAAATTTTTACCCGAAATAAATCTTGAGAAGTGCCCATTCATTTTTGCTTATTGCCCATTCAACTTTATAAGTGCCCATTGTTTTTTCATCTATGGGGCAGTAATCCCATCAGAGAAAAAAATATCTTGATCTCTGATGACTAATAATATTATCGTTTTCTTGCAATTATTGCTGTGCATTTTTGTTAATAAATTAGGTGTAAACATAACACATTTAGAAATAAATCCTGGGTAAGCAGCATTATTTCTATGGATTGATATGACTTGATGCTTTACAGAAAGTTGAGTATATGTTTTATATAACAGTTGATAGCTACCCGGTATGTTCTGATGTAGTTGATTTGTATACAATTGACTTGATGCCTTTAATTATTTGCATGCATGTTCTTATGTGATGCTTTGAAAATACATATTATAGTTTATTATAGTCTACTGAATGGTAAATGTTTGGCCATATTTATGACCTGTTGTAAGATTTAATGATAAGTAGTACCTAAAACTCAACACACCTATTTTGCAAAATCATGAATATTCTTGTTTCTCAAGTTGCTAATGACATTCAAAACTGTTCTCAGTAGTGTAATTTTAGTATTAAATTCACTACAAATTTAAATACATATGTATTCACAGTTTCAATGACGTTCTTTATACTTAGTTTAAAGCTCAAGAAATTAATGGATAAATATAATATCCAAGTAAGCATACGTACCCAAGTCAACATGTGTACCTGAGTCAACATATGTACCCAAGTCAAAATTTGTACCCAAGCCAACTATGTACCCTATTCAACTATGTACTAAAGTCAACATATGTACCCAAGTCAACATATGTACCCAAGTTAACATGTGTTCTGAAGTCAACATTTGTACACCAAAGTTAACATATGTACCAATGTAAACATATGTACCCAAGAGAACATGTGTACCAAAGTTAACATTTGTACCCAAGTCAAATATGTACGCAAGTCAAATATGTACCAAAGTCAACATTATGTACCCAAGTCAAAATATGTACCAAAGTCAACATATGTACCAAAACCAACAAATTATCCAAAGTCAGCATATGTACCAGAGTAAACAAACTCATTTTGAAGTCCATTCTTATGTAGAGCCTGTTTAAACTATAACACATTATACACTCCTGTGTGTGTGTACACAGGTGATCTGTATTTCGGAGACGATGTGCATGGTAACGAGATGATCTACAAGACCCTTGGAGGGGCTGGTGGTGGCTTCTTAACCATAAACAGTCGCCATGTGGACATTGACGGGAAAATATCAGCTAACGGCTTGCCTCCTGATGAGAGATTTGCAACTGGTGCAGGTAATAATCTAATACAATAATGTTTTTCATGTTAGAAATTTTCTTAAATAAATGATTTAAGTCGCACTATTAGATTGCTGAACTTTAATTTTGTTTTAATCTTGAAAAGTTTTTAAACTTGAAAATTAAAAAATTTGGGATAAACAATTGTTACATGAACTGTGCCTTATTATTTTGTGAAAACTATAATTTAATTGCAAGTTGTAGATGTTAAAAGTTGTATTTATGTGTATCTTCAACCTTTGTCAGTTATCAACATGTTTAACCAATCATATCTGCTTATATATAAATAAATATCCCATATTTATTTAATTTGGCATCAAGTTCATTAGAGGATTTTAATTGACATCCACTTACTTGAGGATTTTTTTATTCGATATATTATCTATTCTGGCTCATTAATTTCCATTATAATTAAAGATTGTTCTCTCTTCACAAGATGGTGTTTCAAGTTACCAAGTTTATTGGCCAATATAATATACATTAGCAAAATGACAGTTATTAAAACAATGAACTCAAACTAAATGAGCCTGGGAAAAATTGGTTTCATGCATTTGTGTGTCATCCCAGATTAGCCTGTGGCGTCCGCAACAAATCTGCTTTAACTGGACTTTCAGTACTAAGAGACGTCCCTTAATCAAAATATACAATTAAAGCAAAATTGTTGTTCCTGATAAGCCTGTGCAGACTGCACAGGCTAAACTGGGACAACACTTAACGCACATGCATTAAGCCCCGTTTTCCCAAGAGTGATGCTAAATGTATTTCTTGAATACTAACTAGATAGTGGTTCAATTAATCAAGTTCATGATCCAATATCATATCCATGATCCAAAACTGGGTTATTCATTAAATATGGACTCAAACTTTATGTATTTCTTATGCATTTACTAGGAAGTGGTTCAAGCGACCAAGTCCATGGGCCAATATTATATACATAAGCTTAATCACAGTAATATTTATTAAAAACGGACACCTACTTAATGAATTTCTTTGATACACTAGGTGGTGGTTCTGGTGGCTCAGTCTGGATCAGCTGTGAGGAGATAGTGGGCAAGGGAGTCATAGAGGCCACAGGGGGTGACGGGGGTGGCCCCGGGGGTCTGGCAGGGGGCGGAGGGGCAGGGGGTCGCATTTCTGTCCAGTGTGACAACATCCTCAAGCTGAACATCACCATGAGGGCCTATGGAGGGGTGAGCAACAGCGAGAGTGGTGGAGCAGGAACCTCATATGTGGAGTCAAAGTTCCCCAACGGGACTCTCAGTTATCAGAAGTTAACAGTGGACAACAATGGACACGAATATCCTCACGCTAGTGTATATTCCCAGGGCTATTTGAGAAGTCTTCTAGGAGGAGAGTACACAGATATCAGCTACTCTGGAGGTGTCACCTGGATCTTCCATGATTCCTTATTCTACAGGTTAATTCAATAAAATATACCGTATTCTACAGGTTAATTCAATAAGATATACCATACAAGCATGTTACTGTTGTTTATTTAGTTTCTTAAATACTGAACATTTTTCAGCTTTAGCCTTCATCAGTAGTACCAATATAAGCATAAAAACAGGAAGTAACGTCAACGTCATACAGCAACGTAATGCTGTTTGCCCGAAAATATATATAACATATAATATTGCACAATACCATGATGTATCAGTGTTGATTAAGCCTATTAATATAATTTATTTCAAAAAAAAATATTTTTATTCCATAGGTTCAAAGAGGTTGATGTACGAGGCAATGCACATGTTGCCATTTTGAGTGACACTGAGAATAGCATAGTTGATGTAAGGATAGATTTCCTCTGGGGGGATCGATCGGGAGTCTTGCATGCAGGCAGACAGCAGACCTTTGGACTGACTGAAGTGGACGTGTACCTTCCTACAAACCTTGCCTCCTATAGGTATAGCCGTATCGAGGTCCCTAAGAAAGTCATCATCCGAGAAGTGTGGGCGGAAATCAATGGTACCATTGAAGGCATGGACGTCATAACTGTGGAGAACAGAGGAGAGCTGTACATCTGGTCCTATGCCAACTCTGATGGCTACAAAGTTGGAGAGATCAAGGCCACAAATATAACTGTTCGGGCCGGTGGAAAGTTTGAGCCCCTTGCAGCAGACAGGCAGATAAAGGTGTACGTGACAAGGTTGATTATCAACGGGAATGGATACGTGAGAACTAATGACCTTCAGTTGAATTCCACAAATGTCACCATCGATCTATCAGGTAATTTAGTACCGGGTATTTAAAGTAAGGAAAAAAAAGAACAGTTCCGAGTAGTTAATAGCTTTAAGTTGAGCTTCAATATGTCTGTTGAGCTTTATGACATGCAACTTCTTGTTTTCTATGTAATTTAACCAAATTACAAATCAGGGCTATAGATAACAAGCGTATTTGCGTCATTACGCAATTAAAATAACCAAAAATGTAATTAAAATCAAAATAAAGCGTACAAAAGCGCAAATACAAATTTAATAACGTAATTTCTGTAAAAAAACGCGTCAAGAAATGCAATTCTTACGAACACCGGGCATTTTTTTTAAGACTGGTTATTTTCTGTACAAAAATGTACCGGATAGTTTATATGCCGTCCTATAAAGAAAAGAAGGCAGTCTTTCGTAGACCTGTCCGAATTCTACTATAATTTTTAAGGTATTCAACTCAAAATGACCCGAAAACGAGGTGCATCACTTTGAACAGCCATAAATTAATCAATTGTGCAGTGATTTTCACGAACTCGGTATTATTTAACGCAAAAAAAAGAACTTTGATCAGAAATTCAGTAATTGTTTGTTGTTAAGTACAGGTACCATTTTTAATTCCCTTAGTTTAAATAATATAGTGGCCTAAGGCTTAGTAGATTTTTATTATATTATTATATATGCCATTCCCTAAATTACCCAAATGAGCGAAAAACCGGGGTTGAAAAACCCAATTAAGCTCAAATGTAGGAGGTGAAATATTTTGCTAAAACTCTATTTAATTTACAACAACCCTATTGTTGTCAAAAACTGGGGGTGAATTACCCAATATACCCCAAAAGTTATCTACAGCCCTGACAAATATTTTTATCTGAAACATCTGTAATAAAGCTTTTTGATTGTTTATTGGCTATGTTTTGTTTTACTTACCAATCGTCTAAAATTGATGTTGCAATTACAAGTAACATCATGCAATATAACTTTAAGGTTTTATTGATGTTTACTTAATATTTATTTCTTTGATTTTTACTTAATATTTATTTCTTTGATTAATTTAAAGCAAGTGATACAAACAATCTGACACTTGTAATCATTTCATACCATGATTAAACTCGTCCGTTTAATATTTAAGTAAGCTTGAAAAAAGCTTGCTGACCTGCGAATTTCCTTAAATTTTTAAATAAAATACAGTATGAAATGGCAATCGTGTCAGATCCTATATGAAATCATCAATAAAAACAAGGTGTATTTAAACATTATTTTATTACATTTTGAGTTTTTATGCTCCCCCAAAATTTATTTTGGGGGCAGCATATAGTCGCCGCTTTGTCTGTCCGTGCGTGTGTGTGTGTCTGTCTGTCCGTCCGTGCACAATTTTTGTCCGGGCTATTTCTCAGCAACTAATGTCCGGAATTCAATGAAACTTTATGGGAAGCTTCACTACCAAGAGGAGATGTGCATATTATCAGCGGGTTATGGTCGGATGATTTTTCACAGAGTTATGGCCCTTTGACATTTTCCATTAACTGTACATATAGTGCAATTCTTGTCCTGGCTATTTCTCAGCAACTGATGACCGGAATTCAATGAAACTTTATGGAGAGCTTCACTTCCAAGAGGAGATGTGCATTTTATCAGCGGGTTCTGGTCGGATGATTTTTTACAGAGTTACGGCCCTTTGAAATTTTCCATTAACTGTACATATAGTGCAGTTCTTGTGCGGGCTATTTCTCAGCAACTAATGACCGAAATTCAATGAAACTTTATGGGAAGCTTCACTACCAAGAGGACATGTGCATATTATCAGCCGGTTATGGTCGGATGATTTTTCACAGAGTTATGGCCCTTTGAAATTTTCCATTAACTGTACATATAGTGCAATTCTTGTCCGGACTATTTCTCAGCAACTAATGACCGGAATTCAATGAAACTTTATGGGAAGCTTCACTACCAAGAGGACATGTGCATATTATCAGCCGGTTATGGTTGGATGATTTTTCACAGAGTTATGGCCCTTTGACATTTTTCATTAACTGTACATATAGTGCAATTCTTGTCCGGGCTATTTCTCAGCAACTAATGACTGGAATTCAATGAAACTTTATGGGAAGCTTCACTACCAAGAGTAGATCTGCATATTATCAGCTGGTTCTTGTCTGATGATTTTTCACAGAGTTATGGCCCTTTGAAATTTTCCATTGTACATGTACATATAGCGCAATTCTTGTCCGAGCTATTTCTCAGCAACTTATTACGGGAATTCAATGAAACTTTATGGGAAGCTTCACTACCAACAGGAGATGTGCATCATTATCAGCCGGTTGTGGTCGGATGATTTTTCACAGAGTTATGGCCCTTTGAAATTTTCCATTAACTGTACATATAGTGCAATTCTTGTCCGGGCTATTTCTCCCCAACTACTGACTGGAATTTAACGAAGCTTTATGGGAAGCTTAACTACCTTGAGAAGATGCGCATTTTATTTGTGGGTTCTGGTTAGATGATTTATTTAGAGAGTTATGGCCCTTTGAAATTTTTAAGTTGCAAAACCATCCATCGTTTTATTTTGTCCAAAGTTATGCCCCTCAAGACGTTTCCTTTTATCTGAATATATAGTGCAATATTATGACAAAAAAACACTTTAGGGAGCATCAACCGTCTCCGACGGTTTCTTGTTATATAGAAGTCCTAATAAAATATACTTTTAAATCCAATTTAGACAAAGATTGTCAGGAACCAGCAAACTGTGTTGAAAGAATGATTTACAGATACTGAAATGCTCAGCTTTATTTGCCTCAAAAATGTGTGAGCAAGTAAACGGATCTTAATTATATGACTCTTAACTGTGCAAACAATTTAAACGAAAACTTAACAAATTATGGTGAATTTTTTAACCCTTTACCACTTGGTTACGTATTTTTAAGCATATGTAGTCCCTTAGAGAGTTAAATCTAATAAAAGACCTTTCTTACTAGTATCAAGTTTTAAAGGCTTCATCTTGAACCCTTATATATAAATATATATATAGTAACTGATAGGCAGCAAACAGCAGAAAAACTTAACAGAATGCGAGTTACTCATTCTCTCTGGTTTTATGCTGGTTGCAAAAGCAATTTTCACTTAGCTTCTTATGCATGAAAGGGTTTTAAAAATGCACTGTTTCAATGGGATTGTAGGTGAATTCCATGCTGACTTCACGGGCTACCCAGGTGGTGAGGGCCCAGGGGCAGGACGTAACATCCACTTCAACGAGTCTGGAGGGTCAGGGGGAGGTCACGGGGGTCGTGGAGGCAGGGCCAGGTCAGGCTACCACTCCTCCTACGCCTATGACTCCATCTATACACCAGTCCAGATGGGAAGTGGAGGTGGTAATGGACCCAGTAGTCAAGGAGGCAGAGGTGGAGGTAAATACAGTGAAAAGGAAGCAGTTTCTTTATAAAGGGGTACTTTTATACAAATCCTACATAATTTGTCGTTTGTATTCTTAATTGTATTAACTGACCTAAAGTCATACACCTTGCCCCTGACTTTGAAATGAAATACATGTTAATCAATACATATAGATGCTATTTGAAAGTGTACAAAATTGTCATTAAATCTATAGCCTAGTTAGCAAGTAATTTATTATTTTGCAAACAGTTCCGCTTTTAAAACCGAAAGTAAGATTTCTAGATATATACGTCCATTCATTTCGACAAACACGATTACTTTTAAGTGTTCAAGCGCAAAAAAGATGTATTTGTACCTTGGTACCACCAGATATATTCTAATTGGCATAGATAAAATATGTTTATTATTTATACTTAAAGTTACTACCGGGTATGCCAAATAAGGTGTGTGGCTTTAAGAATTGTGTATTAATGTGCTATGAATATTAGTGTCTAACAGGAGATCCAAGTAAACCTTATAATTATTTGACAAATAATTCCAATTGACAATATTTTTTGAAAGGGGTAGTAATTTATTTTTGGTTTTCTTTCTAAATTTTGCTCATAATATTGAAACATGATTAATTGCATGATTGAAGTGTTTTCACAGATTAATTTGCAGATTTAAAACTGATGTATATGACAAATGGCTACAGTGGATTGTCTTAAATGATATTAAATAAACTAATTGGACAATAGTTAGAGGTTTTATTTCATTCTCTTGCTAATTAATTTGAGTTGTTCTCTGTTAAAAGGGGTTTCATGCTTGTGTGTAAAGTGTTGACATTGATTAGCCTTTTCAGTCTTCCCAGGCAAATCAGGGACAACACCTTTTATTGTAGTATTTTGTAGAGGAAGACTCTTATCGGGGATATCTCTTTAGGCACATGCATTTAAGCCCAATTTTCTCAGATCTTGACTCATTTGTTATAAATCGTACCCCTAGGAATAATGTACCTATACATTCTGGATGAGTTGAGGGTCGAAGGTCGTCTCCATAGCAACGGTGAATCAGGGGCCTCTCGATCAGGGGGTGGCGCTGGTGGCTCCATCTACATTGACTGCAATCATCTGGATGGAACTGGGTCCATTGAGGCTACTGGTGGTGATGGTAGGTGGCAAGACTGTGTTCAAGGTGGCCTATTTTACCTTCCACATATTATTTGTATTAAAAGTTATTTTTATTAAATTAGCCAAATTTCAGGGGGTTTGTGCTAATTTTTCCTTATTAGGGCAGTACAAGTACTTTTTGAAATTGTACAAAAAAATCACTGTACCTTTATCCCTGATAAAATCTGTACTCCAGGTGGTAGTGATGCAGGTGGTGGTGGCGGTGGTCGCATCGCTATCTACCACGACCTGGTGGACCACTTCACAGGGGAGTACCGCGTGTTTGGAGGCCGGGGACCATACCAGCATGGTGGCTCAGGAACCGTCTACAGCCAGGACCACAGCGGCAGCAAAGGTACCAGCCTAATGTTGCTTTAACAGGGGTGTGATTTTTTGACTATGCAGCTGATTTCCTCCCTTTTAACCCATTCAGTGCGGGAACCAAATTTTAATGGCCTTTGCAAACAGTTTGGATCCAGATGAGACGCCACAGAACGTGGCGTCTCATCTGGATCCAAACTGTTTGCTATTCTGATAGTATTCTTTGAAAAAAAATTGAAGAAAATGCTTATTTTACAAATTCAGCAGACGACATTTTAGCAGACGACACATTTCCCAGCATGCAAAAGTTTTAACTTTGCTGGATCTATAAAGAAATGAAGATTTTTGTTGAACCCTGTAAGGGAGGTACAGCATTTTCCTCCACTGAGGTGGTTTTTAAATCCCACCCCTGTTTATTGATGATAATTATTGTCTCGACCCTTGGAGAGATGGATTATACACAAGACCTAACTGGATTGATTTTTCATACCTTAATTTACTACACCTATCTAACTAACTAAGAAACTAACCGTGATACAAGCATACAGAACAGAATAGCGCCAGCTTCTAGTCGCTGAGCAAGGCAGTAGGTAGGGCTTATCAGTCATGGCTGATCATTACAGGTACCAGCGTTCACAAACGACTGCGGGTCGACAACTGGGGCTACTCAGAGAGTCACAGGATCAATGAAGTGGAGAGGCTCAACCTGACTGGGAAGTACCTCACCTCTGGAATCTACCCAGACACGTTCTTCCATACATACAGTGGGATAACAGTCAGGTCGGATGTGCAACCAGAGGCCTATAATCGCTACGAGTCCAACAACTACTACTATTATTACAGTGAAACCTGGCCTCTGAGTCACATGTTTACTGATCTGAAGGCTGAAGTGTCAAGGTTCTTCATGGCGCATGCTCCACAGGGGGCGACTTTGACCTTTGAGCTTCCATTCAAGACCTACGTGGAAAGGATCCACGTTTATCCCTATTGCAGCACCAACTATGTTCCGTGAGTGATTCATGTGTTATAAAGGCTCATTCAAAAAAAATGTTGATAGTAAAAGTAATTTTACTGAAATTTTGCAATAAAAGTTTTAGTTTTTTATTTTAACAAACTTTTTTTTTGCATTATGAGGAAAAATATACATTTATTTGCAAAAAATCATGGTTAAAATGCTAAACAGTTAATAATGTTAATGCATGTGCTGTATTGATAATCTCTGTGTATAATATTATTATTCTGTTGTAAAATGCAAGTTAAATTGCTTTGACGGTTTGCAAATAATGTGTCCAATATCCTGGATATTTACCGCCCATTGTCAATTAAAGGGACATTTTCATATCTAAATTGTCCCGTGCCTATATAATTTAATTGATACTAAACGTGCTAAGTTTTGAAGCTGTTTTGGACAGACAACGATGGCTGGTACCCGAACACAGCACATTTTAGCGAATTAAAAAGTCATTTTTAGTTGATATTTGACGACATATACCTCTAAAATGTAATATTTCTAATGTCCCAGGCGTTGGTGATAAAGTGTTATGGACACAAAATATCATTAACTGGTGATTTTTAAAGGGTTTTTGTTTGTGAACTGAAGGAAACATAACTGGAAAACATTAAAATATGCAATTGACACTGAAATCATGCTCATTATGTTTACATAACATATTAAATGAGTGTCTTATAAACTGCGTTAAGATACGTTAACAAATTTTGGTAACTCATATTTGTTATGAAATAATGTAAATATAGTGTGAATTATATGTATATGATATTGGCAGTGGTCATATTTTATGTTCATAATAGTAATGAGGCTCATCGTTTGAGAATTAAAACACCACAAATTGACGAAATTCTAATTTTTAATTGGTGCGTACAGTTTGTGTAAGATACGTTAACACTCTATCGACTGAATAATGCAAATTAACACAACTATGATATTCCAGGTTAAGTTTCCTTAGTCACCTGCTCTATTATGACAAGATATAGCACATTTATTGTAATTCGAATGACGAACAATATGATGGTAATAAAAAACTAAAAATGCTGATAAGATACGTTATGTAAGATACGTTAATATGCTTTTATGTAATCAGTTTCCTATTTGTAAAAATCCTATATTTAGATTCTTTAAACCACACATGAGCATAACTAACATTAGATAGACTCGACAGAACCATGTTCTTGGGTAATTACCATAGTTTTTTAGGCATGTTCATTATCACTTGATATAAAGTTTGATTTTGGACCCGTGGTTAATTTAATACGTTAATGCTGGGATAAGTTACCCTTATAGAATAATTTGTTTTGTGTTTTACATGATATTATACTTTAATCTTTATATTTAAAGGTCTTGTTAATGAATAGATGTGCTGTTTAGTGCATAAAACGTTACAAACAGGCCTAATGTATCTTACATAAAGTTAATGTATATTACACGCTCTATGTTATGTTTAGGGCACAATATTCATAAAATGAATTTTTTCTCCCAGTAAATGCGTGCTTGGATGATATAACAAGGGTCAAAATTATATTACAATATAAGTTAGTAATTAGTTTGACAATACTAATACTCATTTAGGCCTTGTGTTTTTGATATTGTATTTAACGTATCTTACAATTTTCCTAATGTATCTTTCATCTCTATCCGAACTCCAACATGGGTGTATCAGAAAGAATACAGTGATAGGGAAATAATTTGAATGTGAAAGACATGTGCAGGGGCATAATAAATTTAATAATTGGACATGTAACAGTAGTAGATGACCTAGATATCTTCATGAAATTCGCAATGGCATAAAGGAGTTTGTTTACAATAAACTGCACAATCTGTGTTTCATGGATAATGTAGACTTTAATAAACATATAATAATAACATTAATGAAGACCGCTGTCTTTTTTAAATTTACCTTATCTAATAGCTGTCACTTTGTTAGTACATGATCTTTTCTTGGCGCTGTATACAGTTAAGATGATACAAATAATCACAAAAAAATATAATTTGAAAGAACTTGACAACGAGTGCTCGTACTGTTAGATTTCATACGACTTTTATATTCATCACATTTATTTAAAATTGATTGTGATCTTATTTAATTATACCGGTATATGACTAACAATACGCTACTTATAATGTAAGACTTCTGGCATACAGAGTTTGATAATGATCTAACTTGATTTTTTTACAGAATGAACAATGAACTAAAGCGATTTGTTAATAACCACATGTAGCACTTGCATAATTTCTCTTTTTCATTGACAATGTAGACTGTGTATTTGTATAAATGAAATTTTATAGATACAGCCACTGCAATAATAAACCATTGACTAATTAATAGTTTAAACAGATATTGACCAACAAACTAGGCACGCAGTTGTTCTCTAAGAAAGATTCACACTGTATGATACGTTAACTTTTGTAGTGGCATACAATGCCAAAATATCCGTCCAGCATGGCTTACATGGGATGATTTTAAACTCATAACTCGTGATGTATATATAAAAATATTGTTTACAGCTTAAACTAGCAAGCATCTTAAAAAAAGGAGTTTAGTTGACACTATATAAGGTTAAATGTAAGATACATTAACAATTTCATGTTTTTTGCAGTTATTTCAGCAAGTGGTTAAGTTTAGACTTTTAAAACGATTTTATTACTAGAGAAAGGCATGTCAGTCATTCATTGATATGTTTTTGTTCTTAAAAGTGCTTTCTGCAATGCATGATACTTTTGTAAGATACGTTAAAAAAGCAGTACAATTCCTTTTACCAAAATATATACCATTCTCTCCTGACACATGAACTGCAAATTGTTTCACTGTAAATGAGATACTAATAGACTTATGTAAAGACGGCAATATTTTGGAAGAATATGTTTGTCTTACAAATACACTATACATGACAGGAAAACATCCTTGATCTTGTTTATTTTATATATATGTATTATAACTTTTATGATAAATTATTCATTAAAAGGCAATACTTACGGAAACACGTATCATGGTTATTATAATATATCATTCCTTCACTCAAATGATTAATATATATTTGGGTAGTTGTCAATTGTGTTGTTTTAATTTGAAATGATATAATGTATAACATATCTTACAGAGTATATTATATATACGATTTTGTAGTGACTGTCATGTTAATTGAGAGCACACACAATGCACTCATATCCAATTTTTCATCATTCAAAGTCTAAAGTTTCAATTGGTTGCATTAAAATTTCACTAATTACAAGTTGGTTTTTAACTAATTTTAAAAATGAAAATGTCCCTTTAATTGACAATGGGCGTTACACTATTTGAAGTTGATTAATCTTACAAGTTTTTAAAGTGTTTATTTTACATGAAAATAAAATAATGCAGTGTATTGCCATAAATAAAGGATCACACGTTATAATAAAGTTTCTCTCTAGAAGAAGTTGTACTTAATATATAAATTGTGTACATCAATAACAGGTCCAGAGGCTATGGATCCTTGGTAACCTCTTATGTGGTGGATACATCCTTGGAGGGGGGTGCAAACAAGAACAGGACCAACGGCTTTGTGAGCACAGATAAATGTCAGACACAGACAGAGCCCGACCAGTATGGAATAGTGAACATCAGGGATAATGTGGACAAGGTATATTTATCTGTAATGGAATTGCGGAAATCAGGGATAATGTGGACAAGGTATAATAATGTAATACATAGAGATTATCAAGGCAACACATACATTAGAATTATTTACTGTTTAGCATCTTAACCATGATTGTTTGCAAATAAATGCATATTTGTGGAAATCAGGGATAATGTGGACAAGGTATATTTATCTGTAATGGAATTGTGGAAATCAGGGATACTGCGGTCAAGGTATATTTATCTGTAATGGAATTGTGGAAATCAGGGATAATGTAGACAAGGTATATTTATCTGTAATGGAATTGTGGAAATCAGGGATAATGCAGTCAAGGTATATTTATCTGTAATGGAATTGTGGAAATCAGGGATATTGTGGACAAGGTATATTTATCTGTAATGGAATAGTGGAAATCAGGGTTAATGTGGGCAAGGTTTATTTATCTGTAATGGAATAGTGGAAATCAGGGATAATGTGGACAAAGTATATTTATCTAATGGAATAGTGGAAATCAGGGATAATGTGGACAATGTATATTTATCTGTAATGGAATTGCGGAAATCAGGGATAATGTGGACAAGGTATGATAATATAATACACAGAGATTATCAAGGCAACACATGCATTAGCATTATTTACTGTTTAGCATCTTAACCATGATTATTTGCAAATAAATGCATATTTGTGGAAATCAGGGATAATGTGGACAAGGTATGTTTATCTGTAATGGAATTTTGAAAATCAGGGATAATGTGTACAAGGTGTATTTATCTGTAATCGAATCGTGGAAATCAGGGATAATGTGGACAAGGTATATTAATCTGTAAATTGGAATTGTGGAAATCAGGGATAATGCGGTCAAGGTATATTTGTCTGTTATGGAATTGTGGAAATCAGGGATAATGTGGACAAGGTATATTTGTCTGTAATGTAATTGCGGAGATCAGGGACAATGTGGAAATTTATATTTAGAGATAAAATTCAGCGTAATATGATAATTTAAAATGACATTTTTCAACAGGTCTTATTGTCTTGAGCATCAAATTTTGAAATGTTGACTAAATGACTGTACCATTTCAGTATTGACAGGTATAATAAGCAAACGTCTGCAAATGCAATTGATTATTTAAGGGTTGAACATGAAACTGCCTATACTCCTATATTTATACATCCAATATTATAGTTAAGCATTTACAAACTGTAGTGTGTAGTTTTTTTATCTAATTTTATTTAATGTCACTTGAATCCAATAGTTATATAATATTTAGTGCAATATGTATTGAAGCATATAATAACAGTGTGAAATAGTGTGCTGCAACTAAGGCCTAAAATCAAAATGTAGCATTGAAACAAATGAGCCTGATTCTTGGATAACTGGGCTTAATTCATATGTGTAGAGTGTCATCTCAGACAAGCCTGTGAAATCTGCACAGGCTAATCAGGGACAACACTTTTGGCTTTTTTGGAATTTTTGTTTAAAGGAAGTGTATTCTAAATTAAAATCCAGTTTCAATGGAAAGTGTTGTCCCTGATAAGCATGTGCGGAATGCACTGGCTAATATGGTGCAACACTCTACACACTTGCATTAAGCCTAGTTTTCCCAGAACCAGGCTAAGGGCATAACAGCATACAATATATTCCATACCAGATTGTGCTGCAACAGAAGCCTAAAAGCAGTATGTAGCATTGAAGCATATCATAACTGCATACGATATATTCCATACCAGATTGTGCTGCGTCTTAAGAATTAAAGCAGTATGTAGCATTTAAGCATATCATGACAGCATACAATATATTCCATACCAGATTGTTCTGCGACTGAAGCCTTCAGGCAGCTATGTGGCCATGGCTGAGATTGAGATCTACGTACGAGAGGACCCCGAGTCCATCACTCAGACACCATATGCCAACGGACAGGGGACCAGCTATATCATGGGACAGGTGGATGGCACACAGTTTGAGTTTCACAAGGTGAGATATGTACAGGGAACCAGCTATATCATAGGACAGGTGGATGGCTCAGAGTTTGAGTTTCACAAGGTGAGATATATACAGGGCACCAGCCATATCATGGGACAGGTGGATGGCACACGGATTGAGTTTTACAAACTGAGATATATACAGGATACCAGCCATATCATGGGACAGGTGGATGGCACACAATTTGAGTTTCACAAGGTGAGAAATGTACCGGGAACCAGCTATATCATGGGACAGGTGGATGGCACACAATTTGAGTGTCGCAAGGTGAGCTATGTACAGGGAACCAGCTATATCATGGAACAAGTGGATGGCACAGAGTTTGAGTTTCACAAGGTGAGATATATACAGAGCACCAGCCATATCATGGGACAGGTGGATGGCACACGGATTGAGTTTTACAAAATGAGATATATACAGGGTACCAGCCATATCATGGGACATTTGGATGGCACACGGATTGAGTTTAACAAGGTGAGATATATACAGGGTACCAGCCATATCATGGGACAGGTGTATGGCACACAGTTTGAGTTTCACAAGGTGAGATATACTGTGAAACCATTATTATTCGTCAGACATTAATTTTCGTCTTTTTCGTCCTTCGACCAATGGACGAATTCAAGATCCTAACGAACAATCATGTCCCATATTTGAAACAAATAAGACTGAATTACCGTAGGCATGAGGCATTTAAACCCAGCGTAATCGACGCATATGTATACACAGGGCTCGAAATTAACACTCGCACCCTCGCAAAATGCGAGAAAAAAAGATTGCAAGGTAAGTTATAAGCCACTAGAATTTTATGCAAGTAAAGAAATAGTGAACATATACTAGTTATATTGCTAAATGCGTTCGACGGCCTGAACGCTAAACCGTAGGTCAATTTTTTGAACGTCCGAATACCCATATGCGGAAGCGCGCACCTTGTTTGTAGACTGGTATACTTATAGTACAGATACCCGGATGGTATTTATACAAAGAACACGAAACAGTCAACTATTCACACTCAAGTTAAATCCGGTTTTGACACAAAGAGGTGTACATTATACAGTGTACAGACAACTGACATTTCCTGTTAAACGCGAATGCAATAAGGCTGTATCGAATGCGTCAACTTCATTTAGGTATAATAGTGTTGATTAGCGCTAATTGTTAACAACTTTATTACCCATTGTGTGTATTGTGTCTTTCAGGGGTGTTGCAGATTATACAGCCAACACGCGGCGAATCCGTATTAAAGACAATACTATTAAACGCAATTAAATATGACGATGTGTGATCAACACCTGACTGAAATATATTCTGCGCTTTTATTACAAATTAATAAAGAACATATTGATTTGTGTTTGGTTGTCCGTGATTGTAATGGAAAAAGACTAATTGGCAATTGGCCTCGTTGTTTAAAACACTCGTTAACGGTTATTCAGTCCCACTTATCCGCTTTTCATAACAAAGAACATGTCAATGACATAAAATAATAAGGGGCAGTTTCTATCACCTGAAATAACAGACTTGTTAATTGGCATATGTCAAACAAGGCCCACCTCCTGCAAGTGACTACCAAGTGTCACTCCTCTTTCCTCAGTACGATTTTTTCGCAACCGCGTATTATATGTATTACAAACATTACAAACAAATCGGACGCTTTTTTTTCAAAACCAGAAATGGACGAATTTAAGTGCTGACGAAATAGTCATTTTGTTAAAAAGGACGAAATTTCGTGCTGACGAAAATAAATGGTTTCACAGTATACAGGGTACCAGCCATATCATGGGACAGGTGGATGGCACACAGTTTGAGTTTTACAAGGTGAGATATATACAGGGTACAAGCCATATCATGGGACAGGTGGATGGCACACAGTTTGAATTTCACAAGGTGAGATATGTACCGGGAACCAGCTATACCATGGGACAGGTGGACGACACAAAATTTGAGTGTCACAAGGTGAGCTATGTACAGGGAGCCAGCTATATCATGGAACAAGTGGATGGCACAGAGTTTGAGTTTTACAAGGTGAGATATATACAGGGTACCTGCCATATCATGGGACAGGTGGATGACACACAGTTTGAGTTTCACAAGGTGATATATATACAGGGCACCAGCTTTATCATGGGTCAGTTGGATGGCACCCAATTTGAGTGTCACAAGGTGATATATGTACAGGGCACCAGCTTTATCATGGGACATGTGGATGGCACAGAGTTTGAGTTTCACAAGGTGAGATAGGGTCACTCAAGATGAGAAATCATGATGAAATCAGTTGATTCTAAAATGTTACTAACAGTTCGGTAAGTAATCCTGTAAGCTCAGATTTTGTCAGTTTCTTAAAATTTACTGGTGAGAAGCAAAGTGAAAATTGCTATACGCAACCCACATTAAACCAGAACAGCCTGCGAGTAACTTACAGTCTGTAAAGGTTTAAGGGTGTTTGCTCCTCATCAGTATCTAAGGGTTGGAATTGAAGTCTTTTTATTTAGTTTGATTTTCTAAGGGACAACGAATGCTTTCAGATGTGTATCTTAGCTTAAAAAGGTTCACACCATTTCCTACATCCTTATACATGTAAACCATTTTGTTAATGAAATAGGTTTTGTCAAATTCTCAACACAGTTTGATCATGTCATATACAGTTGGACATTCTGGGTGGAGCCTCCCTGAATCTGGATGGCGCTGATCTGTCACTGACTGCCAACAAGATAGAGGGAGATGACAGGGGCAGGCTGACAGTGCGCAGGTCACAGCGGTACGAGGACACACAAGAAAGGGTGTTGCAGACCATAGGTCTACTGGCACAGCGTGATTCCTCTGTCAATCTGCCGCCTGAGCTCGACTGCAGAGGCATTGATCTGCACCTCAAAGGTTACTTGGAATGTTGTTTTGTCACACTTCCCCTTTGATTAGTTGACATTTATGCATAAAGGGTTTTCAATTGAAGCTGAATCAAGTACACGCATAAAGAGCATATTTAAATTAACATATGATCTTAACAAAATAATCTTTTCATAAGTGGCTGTTCAAGAAGTGAAAATATTGATTTTGTATACAGATTGTGTATGAATAAAATGGACAACATAACCATTATCAACTAGTATTCTTTTATTCAATGCTTTTGAACAATTTGTATGAAAAAAAAAAGATAATACATGTACACCAAAAACCAACTTATTTTCATTTTATTGAATGTTTTGTCCTATGTTTATTTATATTTTAAAAGAATTAAAATTGAAGATTTTGCCAGAATAGTGGTGTGATGGCGTCAAAAAACAATATCATTTGAAAGTCACTTAGGGAAAATGATAAGTAATTTTCACTGCTAGTGTTCACTGTTTGAAAGTTGTTTTTTTACATTAAAGCATTAAAGGGGCCTTTTCACAGATTTTGGCATTTTTTAACTTATTCATTAAATGCTTTATATCGATAAATGTAAACATTGGATCGTAAAAGCTCCAGTAAAAAATCAAGAATAAAATTAAAAAAAGGAAAAGAACATTGCCCGGACCAGGTTTCGAACCAGTGACCCCTGGAGTCCTGCCAGAGTCCTGAAGTAAAAACGCTTTAGCCTACTGAGCTATTCCGCCGAGTACATATATTTGAAGTATTTTATACCTTATATAAGCAATCTTCGTAGTTTCACAAAATTTAACGACAAAAACAGAACTCTCCAAATTATTCAATCGTTTCGCGTTGCAACGCTTTATAATTTTTAGGTTTTAAAATCGTCAAAAGATGCATATAATGGCTATATTAGACCATGGTAAATGTTCAGTATTACTGTTTCCTCACAAATATCATAACTAAAACGAAAATTTGCGAATCTGAAACAACTTTTTTCAATTTTGTCAATTTAACAAAGCGTGAAAAGATCCCTTTAAATAAAATGTATCTTTTTGAACAGAAAAACAATATATCAAAGTTACCTCCTGTTACGGTCACATAAAAAGCATAGACAATTTATTACAGTAATTCCCTGATTGACTATTACAAGAATCTTAAATAAATCTGTAAGATAAACATGTTCAAATTCAGGTCACATACGCAGCATGGAAAACATCACAGTGAATGCCCTGTGCAACCTGACTATCGATCACCACACTCCAACCACCAATGTCATCAACAACCTGGATATCAAGACCTTTGGCTCAGTGGACGTATATACAGAGGACGAGGCTCTCACCACTCTGAAAGGAACCACTCTGACAGTCCGATCTGGAGCGAGGGTGAGTTGACTTACTAAGATATTTAAATATTAAACTCGTAAGACTGGCTGGTGTTCATTAGCCATTGTCATAAAACTGTTCAAGGAACCACTCTTGCCGTCCGATCTGGAGCCAGAGTGAGTTTACTAACTCAGATATTTTCTAAAAGCTGTACTCTGTGAAAACAGACCTTAATACATGTGCACAAAGTGTCATCCCAAATAAGCCTGTGCTGTCTGCACAGGGCTTATCAGGGACGACATTTTCTGCTTGTTATGTTGTTTTTATGTCATCCACCACTATAGTTGGGGACATATTGTTTTTGCCGTGTCTGTTGGTTTGTTTGTTGTTTGTGTGTTTGTTTGTTTGTTTGCCCAAACTTTAACATTTGCAATAACTTTTTCAATATTGAAGATAGCAACTTGATATTTGGCATTCATGTGTATCTCATGCAGCTGCACATTTTGAGCGGTGAAAGGTCAAGGTCAAGGTCATCCTTCAAGGTCAAAGGTCCAATATATAGCTTCAAAGCGGCGCAAAAGGGGACATAGTGTTTCTGGCAAACACATATTTTGTTTTTGATATTGGTAGTCCCTACTCTTGTCTCTACTACTAGCAAAAACTCAAGTTAAGGCGGAAAGTATTTCCCTGATTAGCCTGTGCAAATGACACAAGCTATTCTGGGACCACACTTAAGGCAAATGCATTTCCCAGAGATTGGCTCAAATTAAGAAGTTCAGACTGGCTGGTACTCAAGTCATTGTCATTGAACTTTTCACGTTACCTCACTGATGGTCAGATTGGATACATGTCTGAGTAATTAGGACATTATTGTATCGTATTGTATTTTTTTTTTTTAAACAACAGTCATAGTAAGAGCTGAGTGGATACATCTAGTGGAACACCTTTTGATGAACAAAATGATTGGGACTTGTATTGAACAATTAAATATTTAAAAATTCTGGATTATTTTTATTTCTGCTAACTCTTCAAATATGAATTGTGTAGTTACAAATGACCTGGACCAGTTATTATTTTACCAGTATAAATCTATTTTGTATTCTTCTAATAATTAGGTTGGTGAATTTTTTCATACGTCAATGGTTAAGATATTTCCTACAGTGAATACATTGATTAAGTGGTCGTATGCTAGCTGTGGGATTGTAATGCCTCTTGTTTGCATCCCAATCAGACCACTATACATGTCTGGTGTCCTTAAAGGGGCCATGAACCAGATTTACGAAAAAAGAAAAAGTTCTAAAATACTGTGTTTAATAATTAGTTTATATTGATTTAAATATCGCGACTGGTATATTACATTACTTGAAAAAAGTTCATATTTTCAGTATATTCGGTAATACAATTTTGCCATGTGAAATCGAAAGCACATCGCGGAAATAGGTGACATAACGATATACACACTATAAATAACGCAAGTAGATTGATCATTTTATATATAAAATATATACAATTCTCTACACATGCACAATTTGCATTCCTGGGTTTACCAAGTGACGATGATGATCAATCTACTTGCATTATTTATAGTTTACTGGTAGTTACTTGGTACACATACCCAGTAAAATTTTATTACCGAATATACTGAAAATATGAAAACTTGACAACTTTTTCAAGTAATGTAATATACCAGTTGTGATATTTTAATCAATACATGTATAAACTTATAATTGTAAAAGAACACGGTACTTTTCTTCTTTACGTAAATCTGGTTGACGGCCCCTTTTAATACCCTATGTAGGCTCCAATAAACTGAGGTGTTCATAGGTAGATGAGCCAGTAAACAAGTTTAAAGGCGTAATTTTGTAAACCCAGTTCTACATTTAAATGAGCCATACTCTGTGAAAAGGGAGCTTAATGCATGTGCATAAGGTGTTGTCCCAGATTCACCTGTGCTAAGGCTAATCAGCAACGGCTTTTCCACCTAGACTTGAATTTAAAAGAGACTTAAAAGGGGAAAGTGTGGTCCCTGCTTGGCCTGTTTGGACTGCAAAGGCTAATCTGGGACAACACTTAACGCATGTACATTTAGCCTTGTTTCCCCAGATTGAGGCTTAAATCTGTGTATTGTTCATGACAGCTTGACTCCAATGACCTGATGCTGGATTACTACAACGTGACCATTGAGCCGTATGGATATCTGTCTGTCACCGAGGGATGTCCATTGAACGTGCAACATTCTGGTAGATATATTGGATGAAACAACTAGGGCTTGAATTCACCAACCTGTTCTTTAGACTAAGGAATAAAGAATAGGCTAAGCCAAGATAAAATGCCTAGTAGTTTGCATATATACTGACCCAAATGGTGCTTATACCATGAACATCTTCTTCTAAATGAAGAATCCTATTTTAATAGGTCTTAACTCTTGACCTACTAGATTCATGAGTCAAAACTGGCTGGCCTGTAATCACAACACAATCATACAGAAAAAGACATTTAACCCTTTTCTGCTCAGATACGTATTTTTGCCTGTTTGTTACATTATAAGCCCCTTTGAAAATGAAATTAAATTACAGACCTTTCTTAATCGATTCAATGTTTAAGGCTTGATTTGCAACCCTAAGATACTAATGAGCAGCAAAAAGCATTAAACCTGAACTGATTGCAAGTTACTCGCAGGCTGTTCTGGTTTTGTACTGGTAGCATCAGCCATTTTCACTTTGCTTTTGAGCCTGAAAGGGTTTACTCAGTTAATTCATAATTTTTCAAGGTATTGGCCCAGGCCATGGCAACACAGGCGGCAGTTCAGGAGGTGGACACGGTGGTAATGGTGGTAGAGGCGAGACAGAGACCTATGCAGGTGGGGCACATGACAACTTCCTGTATCCCACTCTGTTTGGCAGCAATGGCGGGCATGCCTACTTCCCCCACAGGGCAGGGGTGGGCGGTGGGCGGCTGTACCTGAGGGTGAACCATACACTGACTGTGGACGGGTTTCTGGTGGCTCAGGTTTGTTTTTTGTTGTGAGCCTCACTCTGTGAAAAGGTAGTTGAGTGCAGGTGCGTAAAGTGTCGTCCCAGATTAGCATGTGCAGTCTGCACAGACTAATCAGGAGGACTATTTCCGCTTTTTTGTATTTCTCTTTTGAAGGAAGACTCTTTTTAACAAAAATCTAGTTAAGGCAGAGAGTGTTGTCCCTAATTAGTCTGTGCCAACTGCACAGACTAATCTGGGACGACAATATAAGCACATGAATTTAACCCCTTTTTCTCAGAGCGCAACTTTGTTGTTGTTGTTTTTGTGTGTTTTTTGTCTCCACTATAACAAAATATGTCTGATATGTAATTGATTTAAGGTAAAAAATGGATTCTCATTTTTTACTGTTTTTTTACACACCTTTATTAACCATTATGATTACTTTTTTTAAACCTGTTGTTGTTGATGTTGTCTTTTAATCTTAATTTTGATTTTTTTTTCTTGTCGCAGCAAAATCTTGTAGTAGTTTCACCAAACTATTGCTAAATTTGGACATCTTGCTGTGTTCTGTAATTTCTTAAATACAAACTTCACCTTTGTTAACTGTAACACAATATCCTTCTAAGATAAGTTGTAACAGCTCAGTAGCTGATAAAACTCCAAAGATCATATCCTCTCTAATATATATTTTTTATAGTTTTTCTCATACTAATTTTCCAATGGTTCATGAAATTGTGTAATTTTATAATTTATATGTGTCACCTGTTGTCACAATGTTAATTCATTGTATTTTGTAACCTATGAAACAGACTTTAAGACTTGTTCTGTTTCTGTTCAGGGTGGCAAGTGGAGGTCGGTGGCCTCAGGTGGTGGCAGTGGTGGCTCCATCCACATAGAGACTTACACGATCGACGGAGGCGGCTTTGTCAATGCCTCAGGGGGTGCTGGCTACGGAGGGTCATGGGCTCCACACAGCGGGGGTGGGTCTGGAGGCCGCATTGCACTATACTACATGTACAACTTCTTCGTGGGTAAGTTGCAATGTTAATTTTTTTGTAAACTTAATCAGGATACATAAAATACTCTTCCACCATTATCAATCATGGTTTAATACATGGGCAATATTATCCAAAATATCACTTGTTAATCTATTTAAGTATTCATGTAAAACAGCATGTGCATTGTGATGTTGATTTGCTAAAGTGAATCTATGCCACAACAGATATGTCAATGGACTTATCAACAAGATTTAATTGGCTTTACATATTGATAGTTAGGTAGACAGGACATTAATGTGTGCTTTTGTTGGAGATGCCTTGTGCAATAAACTGTCAAATACTATGATCATTTATTTCTGTAATTACCCTTTCATTTGTGCTCCAGGGCCCGTATTCACCAATCCATTCTTAGTCTTAAGTATAAAGAATAAACTTAGACCCAAGAAATCACATACAGTTTGAATAGAAGCATGCTCTCAAGGATGCATATGTCATAACAACACTGCTCTCTATGAAACATAATATAATTTGTAGTGGAAATGTCAAGTTAGATTCACCAATAAAGAATAATCAGGACATTACAGTTTAAATAATATTATTTATTCTCAGCCTTTAGTCTAAGAATTGGTATATGAATATAGTCCCAGCTGCCATGCCTCACCATATTTCTAATTGGTAAAGTGCACTATATCTCTACACTAGGTGAAATGTTCAATCATGGTGGTGCTTCTGGAACAAGGTCTGAGCCCGGTGGCCCTGGTACTGTGTACCTGCATCGCCTGCCAGACTTCTCAGCAAAAGACTGGGCTACTCACTTCATTGAAAACAGAACTCTCTACTTGAATAACGAGGATTTAGAACCCATGAACCCATACAGGTATGTTGACAAATCTGGGCTAGTCACTTAAATAAAAACAGAGCTCTCTACTTAAATAACAAGGTTTTAGAACCAATGAACCCCTACAGGTTTGTTGAAAAGTCTGCCTTGAGACAGATCTAAGTTTTTTTGTACTGTGTATATCTCAATAATTTTGAAAGGTATCAAATTTAAAACTTCTAAGGTATATAGCTCTAAATGAGAGAGTTTGCAGTGCACAAGAACTATTGCTCTTACTTTCAGTTTTGCACATTGAAAGCCATTTGTTTGTGTTCACGATAAAACTTTTTCATGGCATACCTGGTTACTTTCTTGGTCAGAAACGTAAATTGAGCGATAGTGGCAGTGCTAAAGAACCTTAACCCCTCTTTGCCCATTTCCAGTCATTATTAATGACCCTTACAATGTGGCATTTTGATGTGTAGGTTATTTCTAACACAACAGTGACAGTTTTATGGGTTTTAAACCTTGTTAGATCCAGTTTTTTTCTATGTTTAATGCAGTAATTTCTACAGGATCTGATTCTTTTTTGTTGTTAGATTTTAGGCCTTAATACATATTTGAGTGTTAAAAGATTGGAACAAATACTGTATAAGTTCTAAGCAAGTGTTTCATGCAATTTTTACTCTGAGTAATGTAACATATATTTTCTTTTTCTCAAACAGAAACCTGACAGACACCTACTCAGACCACCCCTCAGCGAGTGGTGTTGCCTGGATATGGCCCGGGGAATATCCACCCCTTGTCACAGTGTTTAACACCACAGTCAGCTCGACCAGCGAAGTTGCAGTGGAATATTTCAAAGTGAGAGATGCTGTCAGATTATTGCTTGTATTCTGTTATATAGAGAATAACAGGCTACTGCCTTATCTTTTTGTAATATATCAGACAAGGCTTAAAATAATATAATGGCGAGGCTTGCTGAGCCGTTATTTTATTCGTGCCAAGCCTGACATATAACAAAAAGATCAGGCAGTAACCTGTTTTTCTGTTTATCATACCTCTACGTCTCTGATTTTAAAGAAATAATGAAACAATTGCTAAAAAGCTGCAGTTTTAGCGTGAAAGAATATGACTTTTGCTGTTTGACGTGTTAATAATGACGTCATGAGCAGGCGAGCTTAATATTTGTTAAAAACGATTTTCGCTTTTAGTGTTGCATTTTGTGTTTAGAATATATTACATCTTGGTATCAAATTGTTTGCTTTGTTGAATCTGATTCGATTTTACTTAAAATGATTACTTTATAGTTGATTCCGAGTAATATGACCATCCTCCGCACATGACTGATATACATGTAAGAACTTCCTGTTGACCATGATATAAAAAAATATATCAGGCAACGTTATATCAGGCAGATATCAATGCGGTGGTATGATAAAGTGGAAATAGCATGTGATTCCTTAAATGAATGACAGTGTTTTTTTGGGGATACACTCGTTATGCAGGTCCAAATTTTGATGTTGTATTAACCCTTTCAGTGCAGGAACCGAATTTTGAAGGCCTTTGCAAACAGTTTGGATCCAGATGAGATGCCACAGAACGTGGCGTCTCATCAGGATCCAAACTGTTTGCTATTCTGATAGTATTCTTTGAAAAAAAATCGAAGAAAATGCTAATTTTAGAAATCCCGCAGACGTCATTTAAGCAGAAGACAAATTACCCAGCATGCAAAGGGTTAAGCATGGAAATGTTGCCCAAGCAAGCTTGATTTGAACTTGACAAGTGAAGATCTTGCATATTGGAAAGTGGCTTTGGTTGTTGTAAGATATCGGAAAAGCTCTCACAGTCATATCAGCATAGACCAAAAACAACAACATGTACCAACATGAACCTTATTTTTAATGGAACCAATATCTTTTCTCTGTTTCATTGATTGTTAATTATGTATCTATTTAGAATGTAACATTTATATATTTATTTAAAGTGACTTCACTAGTTCATGTGTTACATTTTATGCTTTATTTTTAGGATGTAGTTGACTTTCAAGAATATTTTAATCTTATTAGTATAATCATCAATAAATGGTGCCAGAGAATTGAAAACAAGCCATCGGCGACAGCAAGACTCTCATCATTTTACACCATTGTCATTCACAGTTTAAATATGCTAAGCAAGTCACTAAGGATAAATTATTTGTCTCGGTTCATGTACTACTAAAAAAGTATAATGTATACCACGTATGACAAATAGGCTCAAAGGCACCTGGCCATACTCTAGGATACTTTTCAGTATGCAAATGTATTTTCTGTATCCCAGGTACTTTGTTGTATTCTTAAGAGTAACTGAGGTACTTTTAAAGTAGTACATTAGCCAACAATGACCAATGGAGCATCATTAAGTGTACAAATAGTCACAAAAAGTTGTTAAATAGTTTAGTTTCTGAAATGTTTAGACTTGGCATCACTCTGTTTTGCAGGTCTATGAGAAGGCCCAGGTTGCCCTGGTTCCCACGGTACCCAACCGTCAGATCAACATCCAGATTGGTTACACTGACGGGGACCGCTCTGGCCATCTCCACGTGGGATACAACCAGACCCTCTTCATTGGTGAGTGTGTGAGCCTTGCTCTGGGATAACAGGGCTAAATGCATGAGCTTAAAGTATCATACCAGGTTAGCTTGTTCACTCTGCACAGGCTAATCAGGGACGATACTCTATGCATTGACTTCACACAAGTTAACCCTTTCAGCGCTGGAACCGAATTTTAAAGGCCTTTGCAAACAGTTTGGATCCAGATGAGACGCCACAGAACGTGGCGTCTCATCAGGATCCAAACTGTTTGCTATTCTGATAGTATTCTTTGAAAAAAATCTAAGAAAATGCTTATTTTAGAAATTCAGCAGACGACATTTTAGCAGACTACAAATTTCCCAGCATGCAAAGGGTTAAGGAGGGACTTCCTTTAGATGATAACAGTCTATTAAAGTGGAAAGTGTCAGCACAGGCTCATCAGGGAGGAAACTTGATGCATTTAACCCTGTATTCCCAAATCATGATTCATATTCATTGGTGAGGATTGGTCATGATATAATGATTGTAATAAAAACAACACCCATTCTTTCTCTACTCCTCTGATTCATTAAGGGTGATTGTTAGTTTCTGGTGTAAGTATGTGCACTTTGTGCTGGTAAAACCAGCTAACCCAGGACACTGATTGCTGTGAATTGCTGCAGAACAAAAAGGCAATAATTCCAAATGTAATTAAATAATTAAATCTACCAAGTAAGGCAGTTGCCAGTAACTGACATATGTGCACTACTTGTCAGCCACATAAATCGGCTACACTTGTCCATGAAAAGTTGGTACACTCATTAATATCCCTGAAATACTGTTTAACTGTTTAATGGGAGAGCATCCCTTAATATTTTATGTATGTCTGTATTATTTTCAGACTGTTAAAACTTTTTTCAAAGGTACTGGTCAGCTACCGCTGGATGTATCGCTGTATCACGGCAGTTCGTGCACCCTTCAGGGAGAGCTGAGAGTGGCAGGAGTGACAGTGATGATTGAGGGAGTCGTAGTCGGAGTGGAAAACATGACCATAGTGGATGATGGTACAAAGTTCTTTGGCGATCCATGCTCTGTAAAGTCCCAACTACCAATACGGGCTGCCGGGTCTGGTTATCTCATAACTCTTATAGGCCCAAAATCCAATTAACTTCCCAATCATCTACACAATATTTCTTAAGCTGTACTTTTTTGGCAATATGTGTAAGTTTTCTGTTATTTTCTGGACCTCAAGCTGTTTTACTGACTTTCTCCAAAGACTGAGCAACTGTTGTAGAGACATGTTGACAAAAGGGTTTTAGTTGAATACCTGGTCCTGTTATTGAGAGAAAAAATAAGGTATATGTTTACACTTGAGACAATGTTAAAAAAAAAGTTAAGATTAAGATGGGAAGTTATAAATTATGCGAGACTTGTTAGGCTGTCAGATGTAATCTGGTCTCAAACTCACCATCGTATTCTTACACTTAAAAATATAGAGTAGTCTTAGACTAAATACAATTTTATACCTGCCATTTAGCATATATGCAGACTAAAAATGGGAGCTTATACCATGAACATCTTGTTTTAAATTAAGAAAAATATAATTGTAGGTGTTAAATGACATGTCAGACATCACTTTCAAGTAGATTTATCACATTACAGTTTTAAGAAAATGCTTTATTTTAAAAAGTCAAAGAAACGGTAGGTGAACACGGTCCCAGATTATGTTGGAATATCTGTTTTCAGGTGTACTTAAGGTGAACTACATGATGGACCTGCAATACCAGCGCATTGACAAGATTGACTTCACTGCATTCAGCATCCGTAACAGGGGCAGCATGATCATGAACAACGACGTGTTTCAGCACAAGATGAAAGGAAAGATTATGCAGGTGAGTATTTCCTCTGAGCCTTGATCTGGTAAAATGGGTCTTAATGCAAGTGCATAAAGTGTTGTCCCAGATAAGCCTGTGCAGTTTGCACAGGCTTATCAGGGAAGAAACTTTCCGCCTTTATAGAATTGTTTGTTAGAAGGTCTCTTTTAAACAAAACTCCAGTTTACATGCTGTCCATTATATTCTTGTAGTTCAGGAGCATAAACATTGTGTAGTTTAAATTTTCCAGCATGAATATATGTTGGTAAGTTATTTGGTCCTTCAAAATTGCAATATGAGTATAATAGAGCCTTATACTGCTACATGGGCTACACATCCTGCTTTGATCGAGTTTTTAGTTCAAAAGAAGTCTCTTCTTACCAAAAACAAGATTTAGGGAGAGAGTGTTATTTTTTATAAGAATTGATAAAGCCCAGTTTTCCCAAAACAAGGCTTAATTTGTTTAAAACATCATGTTCATGAGAAAACTGGCTTAAATACTTGTGCATAAAGTGTCATCCCAGATTAGATTGTGCTGTGTGCATTAGAACTTTTAAAATTCATTTTTCAAATTGATTTACTTGTGGTATTGCAGGTATTCCCAGGTGGCTCATTCACAGCCAAGCACCTGTATGTGGAGGTAGAGTCACTCCTTGTAGATGTGATGGGAACCTTCTCAGCTGACGGACAGGGATACTGTAACATGCGTAAGAGCTGTTTGGAAGTTATTCACACATACAATAGATTGTTAAATTCTATTTATCCTGTATCCAGGAGATAAGCACTTTGATACGTTTGTAGTCCCTAAGAAAATGAACTAAAATTAAAAAAAAAACTCACTTTATTTTAGAGGCATCATCCTAAACCTAAGATACTGATGAGCAGCAAACAACATAAATCCTGAACAGACTGCGAGTTACGCCAAGCTGTTCTGGTTATATGCTGGTTTCCTAAAGCCATTTTCACTTAAAGAAATCAAGAATCTAAAATCAGGAATCTAAGCTGTTAAGGATTAAAAAAACAACATTTGTACCTGACATGTAAAAATGATAAAATGTTTAAATGGTGAGCACACACAAAATTTGCCCTTTAACCCCCTGTTGTTCTGATTACAGAGGGGCCCGGTCCAGGCTACTCCTACCAGTCTGGCGACTACACGTGGGGGACAGGGGCCAGTCACGGTGGTGAGGCAGGGGCAGGGGCAACCTCAAGGTCAACCCCCAGCGCCTATGGCAACTTCATCTACCCCTCATTGTTTGGAAGTGCTGGCGGTGATGGACCACCCTACAGTGGTAGGCATGCTTTATTCAATTGACACTTAAAAATTGTGATAGATAAATTTTATTCAATCGACAATTGATCCATCAATTCAGGAAAGTAGGACTTTCTTAGACAGATCTGTTTTAAAACAGTTTGTATTAATTTACAGTAGTTTGTCAGACATTGTTCTTCAACTGGTTATCATTTTATGAGTTAAACAGGAAATTGTCAACAGTCTGTTGAATTCTTTGCTGAATTTTAAATACCTTGTACATGTTCATTTCCTGGGAGGGATGAAAGGGGATTGTATTGGTTGACTTTATTACCAGACTGGAAATAATAACTATTGAGTCCATATCTTGGTTTCCAAATTGCTCAATGTAGTTTGAGAAATATAGGGTAACAAATATAATTTCTGACACGTGTTAATGATAAACTATAATAGCTATAATAATTTTCTCAAAAACATAAATATAACATGTGTCTGTTCCATTATCTAGATGGTTGTGGTGGCAGCATCATGCTTCTTAACATGACATGAAAGCAATTTCCTAGTCCTTTCATTTTTCCCCAAGACCAGCAAATTAAACACAATGGGCTTATGATAACCTTTTTGCACATTAACTACAACAAGGCTATGTCTGTCATGTATCATGTTTTCAGACGTCTGCTCTGTCTTAAAGATGGGGGTATCCTGCAACTAAACAGTACACGAAAGCAATTTCATATGCCGTTCAGTTTCCTTAAAAAAACACTTTTACTGCCTTAGGTTTATGTGGCATATGAATCAAAGGAAGACTATGGAAAAAAAATCAAATTAGCCACTCTCTGGGAGAACAGGTAAAAAATGCATATGCATTAAGTGTTGTCCCAGATTATCCTCCCATATGCATTAAGTGTTGTCCCAGATTATCCTCCCATATGTATTAAGTGTTGTCCCAGATTATCCTCCCATATGCATTAAGTGTTGTCCCAGATTATCCTCCCATATGCATTAAGTGTTGTCCCAGATTATCCTCTGCATTATTCACAGGCTAATCAGGAACAACACATTCCACCTAGACTGGATTTTCATTTAGAACAGACATCTTTTATACTAAAACTTCCATATAAGCCGGCAGTCAAGTCCCTGAAAAGCCTGGGTACCGTAGTCTTTATTTGGTTTCAATACGACAAAAACCTAATGAAGAAAATGTCGTTTTTGTTTTAAAGAGAACTGAATTGTATATGAAATGCTTTCTATTTATGTTCAGTAGCATGTTTAGGCTCATATTATCATTGCTTTGTTCTGTGTTTAAGGTGGCTGTGGTGGAGGTATCCTGCTCCTGAACGTCACCAAGGTGATCAAGGTGGACGGTGTACTGTCAGCCAATGGGCAGGCAGGAGGGGCTAGGGCTGGCGGCGGCTCTGGAGGAAGCATTTCCGTCACGGCAGAGGAGTTCGACGGAACCGGAGCAGTGCAGGTATTATAGGCGGGGGGTTAGTGGTTGCTTTTCTTGTAATATGTGTAATATTTGTTCCTTTATACAGACTTCAATTAACATTTTTTTGGAAAACAATATTTGGACATACCTCTGAATATAAATTGTACATATATTCATAGATCCCAAAGATCATTACCATGCAATCATGCATGTTTGCTCAATTTCTTTAATAGAGAAATCAAGGTTTTTGTAATAACATTCTTGAAATTTTTGGAACCAAAAGTTAACAAATGCAGTATACTGAGAATGGTATCTGAATAAAATTCTTTTGTACTTTTCACATGATTGAAATTGCCAAATTTTAGTGAGACATTCTCGGGCTTTGCTACAAAACCACAAACAAAACTCACATGCTCACTTGTAAAACTCCAACCCCAGAGAGCATTAATATTATATTATTTAAAACAAAAACAAATAACAAACGTTGTTTACTTATGTTTATGTGCAATAAGTGGATACAATTCTTGGCAAATTTTTACATGATTGACATTTGTGGAAACATCAAAAATAACATATAAATAAGATATAATATAATAATATTTATAATTAAATTATATGTATGTCATTAAATATGTATAATATACAAAATATGTGTAATATGAATATGTTTTATGTTAAAATATGGATACTGTACAACTTGACTTTTGAGGCAGTTGATCAATGTAACTGCACTTCATACCTCTGAGAGGGTAGATGTTTGACTGCAATTTTACGGTACTATAAAAAATAATGTGTGCTTTTCTACATGTTCAGGTGAAGGGAGGAGGAGGAGTGAACGGTGGTGCTGGTGGGCGTGTCAGTGTCCTGTATGGCTACTCCAACTACGAGGGGGAGTACACGTCTAGCGGTGGACAGGCCTCGGGTGGTGAGAATGGGGCGGCAGGCACTGTGTTTACCAAGGATCTAGCGCCCGGGGGAAAGAAGAGACTCAGGATATACAACAGGAAGGGTGATTCGGTATGTTTTATGTTTGTGGTATTGACACTCCAGTCTTTAAAAAAATTGTATTTACCCTTAAAGTTGCAATATCAATCAATCATTTTACAATAAGGTCTGTAAATCTCAGCATGACCTTACACACATGAACTCATTTGAAATAATTACAAATTATGGAATTATCACTATTTATTTGTCAATGTACATGTTTCATGTGTACCGGTACATTTAGTACATTCTTGTCAAAGGAATTCTCGAAAAAAATTACATTGCTTAAATAAGATTTCATAAAACTCATAATATCAATCCTGAAATGTGAAATTTTCATGCATTAAATCCAATTCTGAAATTAATATGTCTAAGCTATATAAATGATTAATAAAATTTTACAAAATCATAGATGCATACACAAAACTAACAAAATATTTAAAAATAAAAAATAAATCATTTTGAAAATTCTATATATTAATATGTTATTCCCTCTTAGTATTGTGTAACTGTTGCAACATAATTGTAATAAAGAGCTTGTTTTTCAGACACGTCGAACAAGGATTACCATTCCTGCCTCCAAGACACAAGACCATGACATAGATATCCTTGACCTTGGTGACTATGCACAGGTCGGTCTCCTAGCAACAGATAACAAGGACATGCCGGTTTTAGGTGGGAGGAGAAATCTGTACCTACAGGTATGTGTGTCAAAAATATTATGTTTTGAGTTGTTTTGTTCACCATTTAAACAATTCTGATTAGAGGGGTCAAAGAAAATGATCTTTTGTAATATATAGCTATTTTATCATCCAATCAGCGGTAATCAGCGGTTATCATTGGTTATACATTTTACCAAATTAGACATGAGTGTGTCCAATAAATTCTGTATTGGATGGTCTGAGTTTAACAGAACATTATGTAATAATTTTTAATTGATTGAATGCACATGATATTGCATCAGACTAGATCTTTTGCTGATTTGTGTGAAAATTGTTTTTAAACAAATGGTTAAATATGCTTAAAATAACGTTTATTTTAATTTTATGATTTTATTTGAAAAAGTGCTCTAGAAAAGTTAATAATGTACAAATAACTGGTATGATATGTGATATTTTTTAAATTTTATTACATTGCATAAAAATAAATCACTGTATTATTTCCCCAAGCTTGTGGAAGGAGACTCCACAGCCACTGTTCATGTGGACGGAGGGATGTGGCTCAACATTGACTTCAAGGACTCGGCTGTCCTCTCTTTTGGAGTTGCAGTGTATCCTGTATGTCCATTTTGAGAACATTTGATATTTTATGTGTCTCACTTTTGTAAATATTACATTTTTTGGCTTTATAAATACTACAGTAATGTGTGCTTTAGATGTAAATGCTGTTATAAGTACTCTTATTGTTGCTGTAAACATTTAAGTCTTCAATTATTTTTAACTTCTCAAACGGGCTGGCCAGCTCCGTTGTTTGAGTGGTGGACTTCAAATCCAATGATTGCGGGTTGGCTCTCCAGACCTGCCACTTGTGTGAGGATTTGTCAGGAAATACTTTGTATGGTCTACCCCTGCCTCTGATTCAAGTAGGCCAGTTGCTAGCTACTGGCATAAATACATGTATGTGAACTTAGTACCAGTAAACTAGCTATCCTTGGAAAATGAGCTGTAAAATTGATACTGTGATGTGTCTGACTTTCTGTTTAAAAGGGCAAAATTCTACTAAAAATTTTCTTTTACTTTACGAAACAGTTATTTCAAAGAGTGTGAATTTCATGGCTTCCAGTTTGGTAAAAGAACTGCATTTTTTTTTGTAGGTAATATAAATGATATAAAAAAGTTAACGTGCCTCTGTATTGCGTTTTTTAAGACAAATTTTTATGGAAATGAACCATTATCAACATTTTGATGAAACTGGATTTTATAGCACATATATACTATTATTTCCAAACAATTTGTGGTAGAGGTTGTTTTGCTAGGTTAGAATCAGATCGACAGAAACACAAAGTTACCTGTGTGCCTTTTATGCTAGCACTTCAACTTCATTTTGGTCGCCGTGGCATAAAGGATATGGTGTCCGCCTAGCGACTGGGAGGTCATGGGTTCGATCCCCACTATGGGAGCGTTCTTGATATCTTCCCCATAGACACCAAGTACTAGTTCTAGGCCCAGGAAACAGACTGAAGAGAGTTTCAAATAAGCCTTAGGCTTTCTATGCAATGAAGCTTAAATAAATAGGTTTAAACTAAACTTCGTTTTGGAGGTCATGGTGGCATAGTGGATAAAGTGTCCATCTAGCAACTGTTAGGTCATGGGTTTCATCCCCACTGTCGGAATAATCTATTGATCTCCCCAAAGACTCCCCCAGTACTGGTTCTACCCAGGAAATAGACTCGAGAGCGTTTCATAAAGCTTTGGTTTTTCTATATGATCTTGGTAATATATATACATTTAAATTCAACTAAAATGATTTTGAATTGCAGGATGGTGAGGTGAACCTCCCATCTGACACCTACCTGAAGTCTGTCAGTGTGTCAGACTACGGGGGCACCATAATGGGACTGAAGACTCTCAACATCTCCCGCGGTGGGGCCATGAACATCTACCCTCCAGATGCATCCAATCCTTATTTCAAGGTGACTTTAATGACTGTTCAATACTATGTTATGATCTCCATATATATTTTTAAGCTCAACTTTAAAGAAGCAGGGTAAAATTCTTTAATTGCTGTCATATGGTATGTTAAGATTTAAATTTATAATATTATCATGTTTATTTAATTATTTGTCTTAAAAGACTCTGGGTATATTCTTTGATGTTTGTAACATGCAATTTAAAGATCTCCATTTATAATATAGTAAAACTTATGCCCCCCTTTTAAAGAAACAGGGTATAATTCTTAGCAGCTGTCTGTTGGTGGATAGGTTCGGGACAGATAATTGGTCAGTAGACTATTTCGTTTCTAGAAAAAAATATTTTAAGAATGCTGTGGCATTTTATTATCCAATTTGCTAGCCTGGTAGCTCAGGAGGTTAGAAGGACACCTATGGATTGTGAGGTCAACAGGTCAAAGATAAATGTTACAGGAGCTTGTAGCATGAAATAAGTAGTAGCAGCATGAAGTTCAATAGTCTTTTTGAGTACTGTACATACCCATAAAACATTTTTTAAGAAATTTTTCAATTGCATTGAAACATGTATCTGGCCATTGGACAATCAATTCTGTAATATATGGATAGATTATGGTACTGTATGAAGTAGTTGATTGCATTCAACCATTAATTTTTTAATTCTCTTAGATAGGCTTTTTACCCAAAACCAGTTGCATCCAGTTATTATAACCACATATAAACTTTCATTGATCGATTATTTCTTATTTTAATTGACTGCATTAAAAAGGCATTTAATATGTTTGTATTGTGGGTGGAGGTGGTCATACATGTTTTACAAACTACTCTTCTTTCCCCCAAAATAAACAGAACAGAACAGAACAAATAACAGAACAACAGAAATAAAGTATCAGTATGAAACTGGGGAAATGATAATGTACAAGATCTGCTTATATTATACCACCAATATTTGTGAAAAAAGTACCCGGTACTCTTGATGCTTTTCATGCTCAAATGGTATTGAAACAGAAAACATTCTAGGCTCGTAATTTCGTATGTATGAATATTTCAGCAAATGAAGTACAACTTGAATACACTGAGTATCCTGGATGGTGGCTCCCTCACTTACTTCGGCACTGCAGAAAGGGGAGAGTACCTCACCCTGAACCTGACTGCAGATCTCATGATCAGGGGCGGTGGATTGATGACTGTCAACAAGCTCAAACTCACAGGTGGGTACAGAGTAACATAACTAGCTCACTTATAGTAATTTTTGTTTTGTACTATTAGCATGTAATTTATTGACATGGTTAATTGACATTTCAAACATGTTTTACCAAGGAAAACCGTCCATAATGTGCAGTATGTTACCTCCAAGTATAATTTTGAAAAGTTGGTGCTAGTTATACATTGGTACAAAACTATCCTGGCTGTTAAAAATTCATTCTTTAATGGTAAGTAATCATAAAAGCCGCCATTATATATATATTTTTTAAATGTTCTTGTTTTTCAGCTGTGAACATCACCATTGAATCAGAAGCCACGCTGACTGCCTCCAAGGGAGGTTACCTTCCTGGTACAGGGCCTGGTGCAGGCATAGCACACGCCAGTGGGAGCTCTGGGGCGTCTCACGGTGGTGTTGGTGGAATGGGCTCAAACACGAACCACGCAAACCTGGCATACGACAGCACATTCATCCCAACAGAGTATGGCAGTGGTGGAGGTAGTACAGGTAAGTGATTTTTTTGCTATAAATTTACAGCATTTGCCTTGTGCCTTTTGGATTTTGTAAAATAGCTTGATAAACCTTAAAATTGGGAAAAAAAAAGAAACATATGATTATAAATAACAGTATTCCCATCGTTTAAAGTGAATATTTTACTGTTATTTTTATTTTTATTATAAAAATTGCTACTCTTTTTACTTTGTTACTTTTTGTCATGGGGAAACAGCGTATAATTTTGGCATAAACAATAACTGCAGGTGGGACAACTGTGGGTAAAGGTGGCGGTGTGCTTGAGATGGTGGCATCAGGGTATGTGGAGCTTGATGGTTCCCTGCTCGCTGATGGGGAGGACGCCACGGCAACGGGAACTGGAGGCGGCTCTGGTGGATCAATATACCTTCAAGCTGGACATTATGCTGGTAACTATATAAAATACTTGTTGAATAATGAACGTACATCTTAAAAACCTTTTTTGCTAGATTTAAGTTTTAAAGGCTCTTTTTCCAACCCAAAGATGCTGATATTAGATAAGCAGCACATAGCATAAAACCAGAACAACCTGCCAGTAAGGCAGGCTGTTCAGGTTTTATGCTGGTTGCATAAAGTCATTTTGCATTGTAACATATTTATGGTTTCCACCTCACACTTCTGAGTTTAACAAATTACATGAAAGAAAGCCTACTCTTGATTCTGAAATACCGTTGAGTCTTTTAGCCAGAAATATCAAATATCATAAACACTCTGATGAATATGACCATACATGTTCAACACATTTGTACCTTTTTATGCCCCCGGATCAAATGTTTCGGGGGTGTATTGTTTTTGGCCTATCTGTGTGTCATTGTATGTGTCTGTCTGTCTGTCATTGTATGTGTGTGTGTGTCTCAAAACTTTAACCTTGGTCATAACTTTAGCAATATTGAAGATAGCAACTTGATATTTGGCATGCATGTGTATCCCATGGAACTGCACATTTTGAGTGGTAAAAGGTAATCCTTCAAGGTCAAAGGTCATTTTTTCTAAAATAGGTGCCGTTTGGCTTCAAAGCGGTGCATTAGGGGGCATTGTGTTTCACAAACACAGCTCTTGTTGAAAGAGAGGATCCACTCTATTGTATACATTTTAATGAATACTTTACTGTTAGGCATATGCTTATTGATTTCATAGACCATATTAAGTCAATAAAATAAATTTTCCAATGTGTGCCACCCTATAATTATATTAATTAATTGTATTAAAGATAAATACTCACACCAATTTGTTGTTAAATTTCTTTAATACCAATAAACATCTTCATTTGTGAACAGCTAAACGAGATGAGTGAAAACATACTGTGTTGAGTTGCCCCCTTAAATCCCAGATCAGGGACAACACTTTCCACCTTTTTGGATTTTTTTATATGAAGGAAGTTTCTTCTAAAGAAAAATTAATTTAAGGTGTAATGTGTTGTACCTGATAAGCCTGTGTGAACTACACTTCATGCACATGCATTCAGCTTCAGTTTTCTAGGTTCTACTTATGATTTTTTATCAGGTACTGGTGTGATATCTGCCAAGGGCGGTGCTGGTGCCTGCGTTCCAGGATGCACATCATGTGACGCTAAGCGTCGCTGTGTGCAATGTAATACCAACTATTATTATTGGAGCAACTATGTTTGCAAAACAAGCTCCTCTACGGCAACTGTAAGCACATTTCTTTTAGATTGTTTAAAGTAAAATACTGCTGCGGTAATATGATATTTTTCTCACATCATTGTTACAAAGTTCATTTGTTCATTGTTATGGTAATACACTTTGCATTTTTTATTAATTCATATTTATGGTGCCCCTCATTTGGGGTAGTTTGACATGAAACTATGATGAAAACTATTTACTAAATTAAGTTGATATCAAATGATAAATATTTGATATTTACTTAATACATGTACCAGTTCATTTATCTGTGATATTTGTTCTCATTAAATTTGGACCATTCCAGGTGGCCGGTGGTGGTGGTGGTGGAGGCAGAGTTGCAGTATGGGTGGATACAGCCAACAACTTCCGAGGCAAAACAATAACCCGTGGTGGGAAGGGATTCACCGAAAGTGGTGGCTCTGGAACATACTTCCTGCAGTCCCTCGGTAGCAGCAATACAATAGAAAGAGTGCTCACAGTTGACAATGACAACGCTTCTCCAAATAACATCTACATCGCCAACAAAACAACAGACAGTTGTAGAACGTACATCCTAACAAGGCCCGGTGATACGGCAGCAAGTCTCACGTTTGACCATGTGTACATTTACGGGGACAGCCACCTGGCGTTCTATAAGACTTCCCCAAATGCAGTTGATGTGACCTTCAGACACCTGCATGGAGACCTGACTGGCATGGTTCACTCGTCAGTAGATCAGGCCATAAGTATCGTTGACAGTGACAGTCCCATACCTGCCTCATTCAGGGTGTACAACACAGCCAGGCTTCAACTGCCCACAGGTCAGTGCAGATACAAACACAATTGTATGGTTTTATCTTATTTTGAATGTAACTATGAGAGTTTTATACCATATTTCGTTTTTGGATGAAAAATATGAAAAATATTTTTGCAGGCAAAACAAACTCAAGTAGACTTTTAAAAAAATCCCATGATTAAATTAAAGTTTGAATATAAAAACTTTTTTTTTTTTAATCATGAGCATTCTGTTTTGTGCATGCAAATTGTAGTCTTTCACATGGTAATTAACATTGTAAAACTTACTTGTCTCAATGCAATTTGATCATTATTTCAGAGCTGTACTTCAAAGACTTGAAGTATTCTGACATCTACATTGATGGGCAGATTGATGGAGTAAAGAACCTCAGCCTTGGTCAGGGGGTCAACTTTGTCATCGGAGAAAATGTAAGCCGAGTGTCAGTTAATGCATTTAAGCTGTTTGTTTTTAATGGTCTTTTAAACACAATCAGTAAGATTATGTTGTTGTCTTGTAAAAATGTCTTAGTAATATACACCGTTAGAGTTGATTTAAGTAACCATGGTTATAAATTTATAAGTAATCACACATCTGCAATGTCTAAAGAATGCTTAAGCCTTTTCACAGTTATCAACAGTACTCAGTGATATATATTATAGACAGATATCACAACTTTAAAAAAAAAACAAAGTGGGTGTACAACAGTCATTTACAATTTCTGAAAAAAAAACTGGTTTGTTATTTTATCTGGATTAAATTTGCGTTATTCAACAGTGTGTTATTCATATACAGTATGTCAGTGATACAATGTACTCTTTTCATGGGTTAGTGTACCAGAAATACAGGCACACACTCGTTGAGATTATGCTGTAGAAAGAATGTGATGACCAAAACCTTAATACAATATGTTTGGGGGTTGGCATTGACCATGAAACCCTCAAACTTCTAGTTCAACAGCAAATACCAACTACGGTAGCAGGAAAGGAAAAATATGCACACAGAAAAAAATCCAGTGTTATATATGACACCCTGACTTCTTTTTTAATAATTAAACATCCCAATGTTTAAAGCTTGAAATAACTACTGAAACATTTTCTTTACTTACTTTTTTATTTTCATAACGTATTTAATATTAATAAATAAGTTTTTTTTGGCCATTTTCTTCTTATATTTTAAAATTAGAGGTAGAAAAGTTGAGAAAATGATGGGGTAAAAATAGAAAACATAAAACTACAGACCAGTTTATTTGCTGGCATAAAAATCTGAACCACAAGCCGGTGGTTAAGTTTTTTTAAACCTCGCTTAGTCAGGGTGCAGAGTCAACGGGGTTTTCAGGGCCGGGGTTACACACGGGCTGGAAAGAATGTGTATAAAACACACTGTTAAGAACTTTACTTGTGCAAATATCTCAAGTTATTAAAATACATATGCAAAAATCTTCAGTGCATGAGACAATTTTTCTTTTAGTTTGTGCCGATATCTTTAGGTATAACAATAAATCCTTGAATACGTCTGAAATCTGTGACAAAATTTCACGTTGCATGAAGCGATAGGTTCAGTATACATGGAATTTTTTACAAGAACACAGGCTTTTTAAATGAAATAATTCTGATGTATTTCACATTGCCATAAGCAGCATAAAAATCTGTCTTTTATGCACAAGTTAAAATTGTAAAAAAAACATGTTTTAAAAAATTATTTGGGAAAAAAAAGAGCACTTACGGATGTGTTATATACATTAACTTTTAATGAGGAACCCAACAAAGTAACGTGATCTTGCACCCTTGATTTCTTCGTACATTTGCAAAGAACTGTTTGAATAAAACAGCACTGAATCTTGCTGATTTCAGGGCTTCACCACAGGGTACAGCAAGCTGCAGTTTGCCTTTGATAATGTGGATGTGTATTCAGATGGTAAAATATCATCACCCACTTTGAATGAGACCAGCCCATCCCTCATTTTGATGATCTTCAAAAAGCTCCGATTGCATGCTGGTGCTGCTATCAATGTAAGATTTGAAGTTGTCAATGATATTGATTTGGCCTATGATTAATATATGACTTGGAATATGACATGAACCAGATAGGATTTTCCGTAAACCACTGAAATATTTTACAATGCCTTGGATGTAAAAATGCAACCAAAACACCTGCCTTTTTTATAAACTGGTTATTGATTGATATTATCAACATTTAGGTATGTATTATTATACCCCCACAAACGAAGTTTAGGGTGTATATAGGAGTGAGCTTGTATGTCGGTTGATCTGTCTGTCGGTCTGTGTGTCTGTCAGTCCGTATTAAGTTTCCGCTCTCTAATTCAAGTTGTTTTCATCTGATTTTCACCAAACTTGTTTAGATGTTGTATCTAGATGATGTCTAGGTCAAGTTCGAATATGGGTCATGCTGGGTCAAAAGCTAGGTCACGGGGTCACTTAGTGTGTTTTAAACATTGAGCATGGTGTCCGCTCTCTAATTCAAGTAGTTTTCATCCAAGCTTCACCAAACATGGGGAATGGCAGGTCAAAAACTAGGTCACGTGGTTACTTAGTGCGTTTTAAACCTCGAGCATGGTGTCCGCTGTTTTTTGTGAAGACAACATGCAGAATATTCTGTGTCAATGCGGCATGTTGGGGTATTCGTCAAGTCTGTGACAAAGCTGTTGTTTATAATGTTTAGCAAACTCACTTACTTTTAATTTAAGATTTTGTCATACTGTTTTTATATAAATAGGTCTATAAATGTTGTTATTGTATTGCATGTATTAAAATGTGTCCACATATGCCATTGGCCCTCGGGAAATGTTGTAATAAACATCTTGAATCTTTAATCTTTATGTTCTTAACAAAAGGTTGACAAACATGGACTTGAGCTATTTTGCACTCTTCCTATCAGGCCCCATGGGTGAAAATCAATGCGACAGGGGCAGCAATCCAGATCGACTCAGCCAGCAAGATCAATTCCTCTGCCTCAGCCCCATCTGTCCTGTCCCAGGATGGTGTACCGACAGTGGCTGGTGGAGGATCAGGTGGAGGGGGTGGTGCCTCAGGTAAATAGAATATAGGAGAACAGAAATGTATTATGACTTGTACATAGTAATGTAATAATACACATAACAAAAGGTCATGTGAAGCAGAAGTGATCATACCTTATTAAGTAGTGTACATACAATCTTAATGTTATAATGACATTGGTTTGTAAAAAAATCAAATTTTTACAAAATATCTATGTGAGAGGGTATTATGCTGTTCATATTAATGGAAATAAACTATAATCTTTGGCTTACCATGTGGATGATTATACTAATAGTTATAGTAAGAAATATCCAATATATATTGAATAGATTACATATGGCAGCAAATTAAACAAGAAAAGTCTGTTTTACATCTATATACAAATACACTATTATTTTTAATTGTATAAAATATATTCTGGAAAAAGATAACCTAACAAATACCACATGGTTAATCGTGCTTATAATAACAATGATAATAATAAGTAGATACTAAGCTCTCTGATTGCCAGGATTATATGTATAAACATAAACAAACAATTAATCTTACAAACAGGTGGACAGGGCATGCTCCAGGACTATGTAGGTCCACCGCCCGTGTATGGATCGATGTATGAGCCCAAGGAATTTGGAGGCAATGGAGGGGCTGGGGGTGGCACTGTCTCGGACCTCAGATGTACATACAGCCCTCAGCAGGCTGGGGGAAAGGGAGGTGAGTTATAGGGAGAGCCACTTACAGTTTGCTGTTGGCTTAAGCTTAGAACATAGGTGCCAGTCTTTCAAACTGTCTGTTAGCCTGCGCTATTTTCAAATTAAAATGTTTGACCATCCTATTCAAAAGGGCAAATGAAATATATTACTCTCTATGTATTTTTCTTCTGGCAAGCTAATAGTTTAGACTTCTTGTTTTTATTTTCCTGTTTATTGCTCATGTTCTCTTAAGATTTTGCCAGAAATATACACTTAAAGAAAAGATGAAGCAATGAATCTTCTTTGCATGTACCGGTATGCTGTTAATGAATTCAGTGAACAGGCTTTTTCATTTCAATGATTTTGTTTTTAAGGACAAAATGGTCATCAAGTATTTTGATTGACCAAATAACTAATGTACACTTATGACATTAACACTCATTTTATGCTGTAAACATATTAGCCAGGCTTTAGCCTTGTTAGATTGTGTAGATTGCACATGCTAATCTGGGACTTCCCTTAACGCACATGCATTAAGCACTATTTTCCAAGAGCACTGCTCATAAATATGTTGCTAGATGGAGTTGTGGAGCACTGCTCATAAATATGTTGCTAGGTGGAGTTGTGGAGCACTGCTCATAAATATGTTGCTAGATGGAGTTGTGGAGCACTGCTCATAAATATGTTGCTAGGTGGAGTTGTGGAGCACTGCTCATAAATATGTTGCTAGGTGGAGTTGTGGAGCACTGCTCATAAATATGTTGCTAGATGGAGTTGTGAAGCACTGCTCATAAATATGTTGCTAGGTGGAGTTGTGAAGCACTGCTCATAAATATTTTGCTAGATGGAGTTGTGAAGCACTGCTCATAAATATGTTGCTAGATGGAGTTGTGGAGCACTGCTCATAAATATGTTGCTAGATGGAGTTGTGGAGCACTTCTCATAAATATGTTGCTAGGTTGAGTTGTGGAGCACTGCTCATAAATATGTTGCTAGGTGGAGTTGTGGAGCACTGCTCATAAATATGTTGCTAGATGGAGTTGTGAAGCACTGCTCATAAATATGTTGCTAGGTGGAGTTGTGAAGCACTGCTCATAAATATGTTGCTAGATGGAGTTGTGGAGCACTGCTCATAAATATGTTGCTAGATGGAGTTGTGAAGCACTGCTCATATATATATGTTACTAAATGGAGTTGTGAAGCACTGCTCATAAATATGTTGCTAGATGGATTTGTGAAGCACTGCTCATATATATATGTTGCTAGATGGAGTTGTGGAGCACTGCTCATAAATATGTTGCTAGATGGAGTTGTGGAGCACTGCTCATATATATATGTTGCTAGGTGGAGTTGTGGAGCAATGCTCATAAATATGTTGCTAGATGGAGTTGTGAAGCACTGCTCATATATATATGTTGCTAGATGGAGTTTTGGAGCACTGCTCATAAATATGTTGCTAGATGGAGTTGTGGAGCACTGCTCATAAATATGTTGCTAGATGGAGTTGTGAAGCACTGCTCATAAATATGTTGCTAGGTGGAGTTGTGGAGCACTGCTCATAAATATGTTGCTAGGTGGAGTTGTGAAGCACTTCTCATAAATATGTTGCTAGGTGGAGTTGTGAAGCACTGCTCATGTATATGTTGCTAGATGGAGTTGTGAAGCACTACTCATATATATATGTTGCTAGATGGAGTTGTGAAGCACTGCTCATGTATATGTTGCTAGGCGGAGTTGTGGAGCTGTTAGCAGACAGTCTGATGCTGGATGGAGAGCTGCATGTCAGTGGTGGAGATGCTGCAGGGCCCAGGGGAGGCGGTGGTGGTGGAGGCAGCGTCTATATCAAAGTATGTGGGCCTTGTAACGGACCCGACTCATTAAGCTTATCAGTTGTTCCTTGTTCCTGTTGATAACTTCAGTACACCAGTCATTAAATTTAGTTGTATTAAAATATTTGTTATCACTATAAGTATTCAACTGGTTTCAGGTCAAGTCTCTGTCTGGCAATGGTGTGATCTATGCCGACGGTGGTTCTATTGGATCTTCTTTCTACATCTCCAGCTCACAGTGGGAGAGTGTACAATCACAGATTAGTGGTAAGTTATAATACCCAGTTGGATTGTTTGTGTGCAGGAATTTTCTTTTCTTGCCTAGAAACGAAGTGCAAATGGCTATATGAAACCAGCATATAACCAAGACAGCCTGCAAGTAATTTGTAAAGTGTTTGATAGTGTTATTGTATTACATGTTATTGTTGTGAAACATACCTAGAATTTAATCCAGATTACTAAGAAGCTGAGATCAAAAATTTAAACAGTTCATAAATGATCTTATTTAATCATGTAGCATGGGATCAAAGTTCCAACTCCAACTGCCAGGGTGGCGGAGGTGCTGGTGGCAGGGTTGCCATTCTCTTCAGCGAGGACACAGATGAAAGTCTGACAGTCAAAGCCCACGGTGGTACAGGAATGGAGTGCGGAGGAGCAGGAACGTACATCCGTCAGAACACAGCCACTGGCAAGAAGTACCTGTCTGTGGATAATGAGAACATCTGCACACCACTTAGTCCCAGAGTGGACTGGTCCAAACTGACCGCCACACACAAGGGACAGCTGAGCTTCCACACTTGGCTATTTGATGCTCTTAACAGCCACGATCATATCTTTGATGTAAGCATTTCGAACATTTGCAGAAACATTTGGGAAATTTGTAGACAAAAAGACACTTTTACCATGACATAATTATATATATATTTTATAATGGAAGATATTCTAGTTACTACAAGAATTAGCAAGGGAGCTGTATAGGAATTGTATTGTGTGTTGGATGGTCCATTTGTGCTTATTATTGTCCACTGTCAAACTGCGCTATGCATTAAAGGATTTGAAATTATTTTGCACAAAATAATTAACTATATATGCTGTTGTGGCGCACACACTAACCCAATGGCTACCTTCAAAGTCAAGGTCATACTTTGAAGTTTAATCTATAAAATAGCACTGTATAGGCTTGTCCCCTATCAGACATTCTCTACATGGTAGGTTTTCAAAATAAGTAAATGGATATACAATTATAAAAAACAGTTTGTCAAGCACACAAATCATTTAGTAGTTTTCAAGGTCAAGGTCATATGTTGAGGTTAAAGGAAGGAATTCAGTTATTGTTGTAGAAGCCATACAACTACATCAAAGTGCCATGTGGAGGTATGAATCACCTTTGATGATGGCTCTACTTTGTATAAAGTTATAATGTTACTCAGTTCAAATTAGCTTTGATGTTTCATAACACTTATGGAGTGTATTCCTTTGTTACAGGAAGTTTTACTGAGCGGCAAGGCTCAGTTGGCTCTGTACAGACCTACAAACCAGGCATACAAACAGACTGTCACTGTACGCAAGACCATAGGAGACAAGTCAGGAATGTGGCATGTTGGTATGTGCAACCTTTCTTGCTGATTGCACGTTACCGGTAAATAATCTTAAAGTACAATGAATAGCTTGCACAGATTTATTTCTTTTACATAATGTATATGTATGTGTCAGCAAATGACAAAAAACACAACATGGCAATAAAATAGCTCAAAACTGATAATGCATTCCTGTTTATTATATATTGTAATTACAGTGTATCCCTGGGCCCAGTAAAACCTGAAAATTCAGTCTTTTTATTAGTGATAAATTAAATATATTTAAGTTTTATGTCTATTGTTAAATCTTGAGATATTGGTATGCTTTAATAAGTGGCTTTTAATATTAATTTCAGAGCCCTGTAATAAGTACATACCGATGCCATTGTACTGGCATATTGTATAATGTAAAGTCCTATGGTTTAGGTTTCCATAGTGAAGTGGATATGGTGTCTTTCTAGCGACTGGGGGGTCACGGGTTCCATCCCCACTGTGGGAGCCATCTTTAGATTTCCCCAAAGGACAACAAGTACTGGTTTCACTCAGGAAACTGACTGAAGAGTGTTTCAATAAGCCTTAGGCTTTAATTGCAATTTAGCTAAAATATATAGGTTTAAAGAGATTGCTTTTAGTTTGTTAAGATGCTTATTGTTTGTGTACCCCAGGACCCTACCAAGAGATTGCCACCAGTCTGCCCATGGATAGCCCTGAGCTACAGTTTGGAATATTTGTGTATGAGTTTGGCACCATGCTAGCTGAGCAGACCCTCACGGTCAAGGGAATTACCATCGAGAATGAGGGGTACCTGTCTGGAGTGGAGCATCTTGTCATCGGTCCACTGGGAAAAATCACTCTCAGGTACTGTATAAAAGGGGAAAGTGTCGTACCTGATGTCCATATGTGCATTGCAAAAACAAAAAGAAATCTGCATATTAAGGTGTATACCATAAGCATTTTAATCTATTTAATAATAGTTGTAATAAGCACTAGAGATGTAGAATAAACAAGTTAATCAATTGATTCAACCCATGACAAGATTTTTTTAAGTGGCCATTGTTTGCATATGTTATGTGTATTGTTTGCTGTAAATCTCTATTGATACCCTCATAACTCATCATTTGCCTTTTTAAGACCTAATTTTAGAGGATGCCATGGTGATGTAGATATGGTGTCTGCCTAGCAACCGGGAGGTCGTGGGTTTAATCCCCACTGTGGGACTGTTCTTTAGATCTCCACATAAAATACACCAATTACTGGTTCTACCCAGTAAACGGATTGGGGAGTTTTTCAATGAGCCTTAGGCTTTTCAATGCAATTGAGCTAAAATGAAATAGGTTTAAACTAAATTCAGACCAGACAGCAGCGCATCCATGGCGGAGATCAGGTTCACGAGTGTCACAGTGAAGGGCGGAGGTCAGTTGAACATCGAGACCGAGGGCAAGGGTGTGCGTCTCATCGGTACAGACTTCATTGTGGAGAGCGGTGGCTCTGTCGTTGCTGACCATCTCATCGTGGTTGCCAACTCTCTCACGGTGCAGGACTCAGCTTACATCTCAGCTGATGGCAAGGTATAAGTGTGTCGAAATATTTCCAGTGTTTTTTTTACCATTTTGGGAAGGGAGCATGGTCCCTTTAGATTGAGAAAAAAATGCATTGTTTCACTAAGATTTGTAATTAAGTGATGTAGTTTTTTTGCTTACAAATGCTTTAAAATTGAAAAGAAATTTGCATTTAATGTTATATTTAATAAGGATCAACTAAAAGAGCTGGATGGGAGGTGAACTCAATGTTGCAATTTATAAAAAAAAAACGTTTTTTTGTATACCGGTAAACCTTCAAATGGGAATTTTTAGGTCCAATTTGTGAAAAAAAAAATTGATTGGAAATGTGTTCCATTTATACTTAATGCTGTTGAATCATCAGTAAATAATTATTTAAGCAGGAAAATTGTACACAGAAGATATAATATATATTATAATATACACTGCCACTTAGTCATTCATGCAAACATGAATGCATTACCATAGTTTGGCAATCTCAAAACATGTTATTTACTTACCTTATTGCATAATATCTTATATCCATTTGTTAAACATTAGTATAGCACAAAGTATTATTTAAGTATTATATTATAAGTATATTCAAATAGTATTGTTACATTTGTAATTTGAAAAGCATTGCCAGGTTTTATTGTTCAAGGAAACTTTACAAACTCTAGCCACAAATAAACATTTCTTATTTATTTCGTGTAAATGCTATGTACTGATCAAAAGAATGCGAAAATTAAACATCATGTCATTCTTCCTCGGGGAAAGCGTGGGCTTTATTATTTGTCTGCTGAATAAAAACTTTGTAGCTTTTGGCTTTGATGAAATCAAGCTAAAATAAGAAGGTTATAAATCTAATTTTCTGCAGGCTGTTCACACTAATGGAGGACCTGGTGTTGGTGTATCCGGTGCAGGGGCCGGCCATGGGGGTCAGGGAGGCATGAAGAAAGCTGAAAATGTAACAGCCCCCGGCGGTGGCATGTACTATGACGATGTAGCCAGCCCAACGTTTGCTGGCAGCAACGGTCTCTACACAACCATGACAACAAAGACTGAGACCATTGGAGGAGGCATATTGAAGTTGCAAATATCGGGCACTGCACATATTGATGGTAGGTAATATAGCAGAGAGCTTCAGGTTTGTATGAAGAATGAAGTTCTGGGGAGTTTTTGGTCACTGGCATTTTCTGTTGTGCGCCTCCTATCCACAATTTCATTTAAAGTAAAAATATCATTAATATCTACCACATTTAATCTGTGAATTACGGCACTGTCATGAAGTAGCATCCTTTAAATGAAAAACACTGATGGTTAGTACTAAATGATTACTTTTATAATAGTATAATGATTGCCGTTACGTAGTGGATATGGTGTCTGCCTAGCGATTGGGAGATCATGAGCTCCATCCCAAACGTAGGAGCATTTTTAAGATCTCCCCAAAGACACAAAGTACTGGTTCTTCCCAGGAAATGGACTCCGAGTATGACTGAGTGTTTAAGTTAGCCTTAGGCTTTCAATCCAATTGAGCTGAAAATAAATATGTGTAAAATTATGTTTGCTTGTGTGAAAGACAGTTTTTATCCACATTACCACTCAGGTACGCAGTTTGACCCATTTGTAGCTCCTTAGAAAATCAAATTAAGTTTTAGACCTTTCTTACTAGATTAAAGTTTTAAATCATCGATTTCCAAACCTAAGATACTAAGTAACTCACTGGTTTTTGTTGTTTTATGCTGGTTGCATATTTAATTTTTTGTCTGCAGGCAAAATCAGCTCCAATGGAGAGGGAAATAACAATGTTGTTGGTGGTGCCAGTGGTGGAAGTATTGTACTGACAGCAGCTGCTTTCAATGGAAAGGGAGCCATCAATGTTGATGGTGGTACAGGTATGGTTTCCAATATATCTGTGGTGAAGTTCAATTATTGTGTTACTCTTTTATCAAATTTTTTTGGAAAGTTAATTATTTTATGCATGTAAAGAAAAGTTAAAAACAACAAGGACAGCAGCAAAAGCTATTTTTTTAACCCTCGTACTCAATACATTTTAACATACATTCTTTAACCAAGCAGTTAAAAAATATTGAACATCTTATTGACTAATATCCACAAAAGTGCATTAAAACCAGTTAAATACTAAGTTATAACGCTGTGGTTGCATGTTTATCATGTTTATTCTGAAAGTGATAACCAGGTGATACCTCTGGAGTAAATCTTCTACCGTTTATAGCAAGATTTCTTGAACCTGGACTTTTAAAACATGTTAAAAATTAAGAAACCATTCTTCGTCAATAAGCACTTTTGCCTTCATTACATTAAGATATTTTGCCAATTTAAGGTGCGTTGAAATATATTTATGGAATGAGGCCTTAAAAGGGATCCAATAAATTGTTATTTTTTAGTTTATAGCAAAATATTTGACACTGTATTTAATTTCATAATTTATTGCAGAATATTTTACAATTGTTTTTATTTTCACAATTTGTAGCTGAGTATTTTATATTTATATTTAAACATGTATATATGTATATTTATATATCATTTTTCACTTGTTTTCAATATCATCTGTTTCAATATTCATTATTCCCAGGTACATCAAGTTCCGGTGGTGGTGCCGGTGGTCGCCTGTCCATCACATACACCACGACTGAGTACACAGGCTCATGGACCGCGTACGGAGGTCAGTCAGCGCACTCCAGCGGTGGGGCCGGCACCATATACATAGCGGCAGGCTCCAAGAGATACATCTATGTGGACAACAAGCAGAAAAATAGTGTTCCCGTGAGTTATATTTAGAAATTGTTTTCAAACGCAAATCTATGTATGTTTTACAGTTCAGAATCAGTGCATGGACCATATACATAGCTGGTCAAGCACCCAGAAATACCTCTATGTATAACAAACAGGAGAAAAGTGTTCCTATGAGTTATGTTTGGAATGATATCAAACAAATTAAACTGTTTAAGCTCCATGGTTAAAAATTGATAAGATTATAGCCTTCATGGTATCTTGTAAAGGAGCTTTCTCATTCATGTGTGTAGTGTGTGGCTTATGAGATGCTGAACTTTACCACAAAAATCGTAGTTTATTTTATGCAAAGCAAAACATTTTTTAATCGATATTTTTAATAACATTTCAGCAAAAAATAGCTTAGAGCTTAGATTTTGCATCACATTAGTCTGATAAAAATTTACTGGGATAATTTACAAAAATTATAAGACAATATTTGTCAGATTTTAAGTGGATCTTTTTTAACTTTACATCAGGATATAGCATTGACTTGTGCCCGTCAGTCCATCTGTCCATCAGTCTGTCCGTCTGTAACAATTTTTCAGTGCTATATCTCAGAAATTATTTAAAATATCAACATGAAACTTCATGGGTATATAGATATAAATGAGGAGTGTCATGCCCAAGAACCACAACCCAGCACTTTCTTTAATAAGAGTTATTTCCTTTTGTTGGTTTTGAATGATGTATTTTGGGGGGGATATATCTCAGATACAATACATTGTAACACCATGAAGCTGAATGGGTGTATTGATATCACTGAGGAGAAATACCATTCTGAAGAACCATAACCCCATAACCCTATATTTTCTTAAATAACAGTTACTGCCCTTTTGTTGTTTTTGTATGATGTAGCTTTTCAGGGGGTATATCTCATATCCAATAACAGACTTCAACATGAAACCGCATGGGTGTATTGCTATCAACAAGAAGAAATGCCATGCACAAGAGCCATAACCATAAACATTCTAAATTTAGAGTTATCATCCTTTCCACCATACATCATGGGATTTTCACCCATCCATAAACACAATTTATTTTGTGGGACTATCAATTCAAGAATTTGCTCATAGGTTACATTGTTGGAGGAATATTTAGGTAAACAAAGAGGAAAATGTATAACACTAATAGCAGTGCACATTAATGTTGATATCAGGACTGGTGTCACTACAAAACATGTTCATGGTAAATTTTGTTCAAGATCTTAAGAGCACACAATTGAGCATATAAGCAATATAGGTATTTTTTGAAAATAAAATCTCAGTAATATTATTTATATTAACCTGATTTAAAGGTTTATAAGAACACGCTGAATTAAATTCAATATTTTCTAGGTCAGACTTTATTTGTTCTTAAATAAATACCTATTCACAAACCTAAGATGTTAACTTGTTTTTTTTTCTGTACAAAGGATGAAATAGCCACTTATACCACAACCTCTATTGCTGAAATGGACTACGGGCGCACATGGATTGTCTTTCCTACTTCTGGTTCCCTGATTGTGGACAAGCTGTACCTGTATAATGGTGCACAACTAGCATTGGAGCCTGGAACCAAAACTTTTGAAACAGAAGGATTTTACGGAAAGGATTTTGTCAATAATGTAGACAATCTGGGAACCATCCATGTTGGGCCGTTCCAGAAATTCACCGTCAAGTAAGACAATTTTTGATAATTTTGTTGAAAGTCTGGTGTAAGAAGTAAACAATTGATTGTATATTCTATTTGAATATTGTATTATTTTCTGTTGTGTAGGCAGTGAATTCATACATTTTTTGTATAATTGTATAAATGAACTCTCCATTGTTTTCCATTTAACTTGCATTTAATGTGTACATTATTGATTCTCAGTGAGTGGATGTATGTTAGATGTCTGAAATTAATCAGTGCAGTTGTGCTTGTTATACACTGTGTATTTACAATATTATTTCAGAGCCATAGACCTGTACTTCCCTGCCCATGCCAAAGTGTACGAAGAAGGTGTGCTAATGATGCCCTCTAAGGTGAAATGGTTCAACTCCAAAATCGACTTACAAGGTACCATTGGTGGACTGACAGAGCTGTCCCTTGGTAGATCCACTTTGACCCTTGCAGCCACAAGCCGCACTCAGGTAACACCAGTAAAGTCATATTTTTATGCTCCCCCAAAATTTTTTTGGGGGGAGCATATAGTCGCCGCTTCGTCTGTCCGTCCGTGTGTCCGTCTGTCCGTGCACAATTTTTGTCCGGGCTATTTCTCAGCAATTAATGACCGGAATTCAATTAAACTTTATGGGAAGCTTCACTACCAAGAGATGTGCATATTATCAGCCATTTCTGGTCGGCTGATTTTTCACAGAGTTATGGCCCTTTGAAATTTTCCATTAACTGTACATATAGTGCAATTCTTGTCCCCCCAACTACTAGATGTTTCCTTTTATCTGAAAATATAGTGCAATATTGTGACAAAAAAACTCTTTGGGGAGCATCACCCGTCTCCGACGGTTTCTTGTTATTAATCTGCAAAGAAAGAAATTGTTAGTATCTTAGTCCCAGTTACTTGTTTTGGAAATGATGTTTAGCATCCTGAAATGTTTTGAAAATTTAAGCATTATTCTGGGAAATCTGGAATTAATGCATGTGTGTATAGTGATGTCTCAGATTAGACTGTGCTCAGAGAGGGCACTTTCTGCTTTTATGGCATTTTTTCTTTATGGCATTTTTTAAGGACTGCACAGGCTAATCTGGGATGAGTCTTTTTGCACATGCTTTAAGCTCAGTTTTCCCAGGACGCTCAATTATATTACGCCATACTGAAAATTGTGACAATTTGCTCTCTATTTTTCTTTTTGTAAAGATATTAAGCCATAGTAAACATTATGACAATTTTTACTCCAATCCATTTCCAGGGTAGCACAGCAGCTGGTAAGTTCTCCATCTCGACCGTGAACCTGCTGGCAGGCGGAGTCCTGGAGATGTTGGGGGAGATCCGGTACCAGCTGGTTCTGTCCAGTCTCACCGTGTACCCCAGCGGCACCATCCAGGCTGCAGACCTGCTCATTGAGACCAAGGACGCCAACATACAGGAGGGAGGTGTCATCAACCTGTCAGAGAGGGGATTCAAAGAAGGCGGAGATGGTTGGTGGTTTTGAACTTTTGGTCGAGTGAATATCTAGGTTTAAAAAAAATCATTTTACAGTCAATGTAGAGCAACCATGGGCATATAAGCCTTATGGGCACATGTACTGACAAACAGTTTCAGCTTTATAGGGACTTATAATAGCCTCTTTTCCTTTATATTTGGCAACTTTAGAGTTTAGTTGAAATGATTTTCAATACATGTGAGACATTTTAGTAAACATTTTATACCCTTACATCAAAATTAAGGCAAAATAATATACTTATAGGTATTTACTTAGCAACAGGCCTATTCTAGCAAGACACTCTAGCAACCCTAATGTGTTCATATCTTTCCTATCAATCAGTCAGTATTTTTTTAAATAGGAAAACATTAAACTTTTGAAATTATTTTGATATAAATCTTTTGATAAATATTCTTATAGGCTAATAAACACCAAAATACTGTTAAAAAGTGAATATTTTTAGAATAATTTGCATTTACACTGCATGTGTAGCAAATTTTCTAAAATTTTTACTAAATTATTTAGTTTATACTAAATACAATTTAAAATTCACATATTTTTAACAAAAACAACAACAATAACAACTATGTGATATAATTTTGTGAAGGAATGAAAGATATGTAATATCTGGACATCCATTTAGCTAATTTTTATTAGAGCGCTGTAAAACAAATCTGTGGATTGTGGCTTTGATGCTCAGCCCAGCCACAGGACTTAAGACTACACATGACCTTATTTATATGGATATTCTCGATCCTCTCATACCTTCGACTCAAGTATTGCAGAAATGTCAGTTACTAGCATAATGTATATGCACAGAGTACTGGTAACAAGATTACCCAGGAAAAGTGTGAGTATATAAAAAGGCTGCTGTTATATGACTGAAATATGGTTCAATTCAGCTAAACATTCCAAATAAACAACAACAAAAAAGTATTGCAATAATAAGTGCTTAACTGTAGGAGAAGTTTTTTTCCGATTTCGTTTTCCTGCCCTTGAGAAGTATTATATATGAGCCTAGCTTTGGGAAAAATGGGCTGTATGCATGTGTGGAAAGTCCACACAGGCTAAGCAGGGACAACACTATGTCTTTCCATCTTAACCAGATTTTTTTTAAGGAGAGACAATCTTTAAATGAAAAATTGAATTGCATAAAAGCAGAAGGTGTTTTCCCTTATTAGCCTGTGTGGACTGCACATGCATTAAACCGCATTTTCCCAGAGAAAGGCACATATCAGTTTTTAAATCGTCTATTTCTTACCATCTAGTTACAAATATCTTGCTTTTGTTAAAGTTTTCATTCAAGTGAATGTTTACCCATTCTCTGTTATGCAGGCTATAGAGAGGGTTCAGGTGCCAGCCACAGCGGTGAGGGTAGTGGTACCATCAAGGCATCAGTGTACGGCAATTACATGCAGCCTGCTACTAAGGGCTCGGGCACTAAGACAGGGCAAGGTGGCGGTGTGGTCAAACTGCAGGCAACTGGCACTGTCGATATTGATGGAGAAATCAAGGCTGAGTAAGTCCTGTGGAACTCATACTTCAAAGTCTGGTACACAATATATTAAACTTCCATGGAAAAAGCAATCTTCATCTGGGCCAGCTTACTCAAAAGTCATATATCAAAATCATTTTACTAGCAACATGATTATAAAAAGTTTATTTGAGCATACATATTTGTTTACAATAAACAATTAAGTTAAAGGGTAAACATTTGATTTACATGAATGACTTGATCAAAAAGTTACAGCCATCAGCTTAATGGGCATTTAAAGTTCGGATCAAATACGCTTAAATCATATCCCTGGATTAGAAACTGGCCACGCCCCATTACATAGATCAGCGATCTAGGGCCAATTTTCCCCTCTTGTTATCCCCGCCAAAAAATTTTCGCAGGGGATATAGTTAAAATAGTCTCCGTCCGTCTGTGCGTCCGACTGTCTGTCCGTCCAAAACTTTGTCCGGAGCATAACTCTAAAACTACTGAAGGGATTTACTTGAAACTTGAAATATAAACAGATGGCAACTAGGAGAGGTGCAGTGACCAGGAACCATAACTCTATCTACCTTAGTTTTTTTAATTATCTCCCCTTTTATATAATTTCAAAGTAAATTTTTGTCAGGAGCATAACTCTAAAACTAACGAAGGGATTTACTTGAAACTTGAAATATAAACAGATGGCAAGTAGGAGAAGTGCAGTGACTAAGAACCATAACTCTATTTACCTTAGTTTTTGAATTATCTACCTTTATTTAATTTCATAGTAAATTTTTGTCCGAAGCATAACTCTAAATCTACTGAAGGGATTTACTTGAAACTTGAAATATAAACAGATGGCAAGTAGGAGAAGTGCAGTGACTAAGAACCATAACTCTATTAACCTTAGTTTTTTAATTATCTCCCTTTATTTAATTTCAAAGTAAATTTTTGTCCGGAGCATAACTCTATATCTACTGAAGGGATTTACTTGAAACTAGAAATATAAACAGATGGCAAGTAGGAGAAGTGCAGTGACTAAGAACCATAACTCTATGGGCCGTAGTTTTTTAATTACCTCCCTTTTTTCATTTCCATATATTTTATTCTCTGCAGCATAACTCAAACACTATATAACTAATTGATCCTTGAAATATGAATAGATGACACAGGTGCCATGTTTTACAAATATTATTCTACTCTCTAAAACAAATGTTCTCATACAAACAAACACATTTCAGTGGGGATTTGGCACTACTATGACAAGCTCTTGTTGTTATATGTTTACAGTGGAGGTTCTGGCGGGGGAGCTGGTGGCAGTATCTGGATCACGTGCACCACTGCAGCCATCAAGGGTAAGTGTCACATTGCACTGGTTTATACTGAATGTAGATAAACCAGACTCAAGATTATACTTGTAAAAACTGACTGCTTGAGGATAGAGCTACAGCTTAATGAAAACACACACCAAATAAACAGTTGCTGAGAAAGACATTATTATTTGACATTGATGGCCATTTGTTTCCATTAACATTTTGTTGTCATAACTTTATGTCAGGTTCATAAAGGCAGTTCTGTATATATGCTAATTTTATTATATTGAGTCTTTAATTGTTTTTAGTTATACCCCCACAAACAAAGTTTAGGGGGGTATATAGGAGTGAACTTGTCTGTCGGTCTGTCGGTTTGTCGGTCTGTCTGTCGGTCCGTATTAAGTGTCCGCTCTCTAATTCAAGTAGTTTTCATTTGATCTTCACCAAACTTGGTCAGAAGTTGTATCTACATGATGTCTAGGCCAAGTTCGAACATGGGCCTTGCCGGGTCAAAAACTATGTCACGGTGTCACTTAGTGCGTTTTAAACATTCAGCATGGTGTCCTCTCTCTTATTCAAGTAGTTTTCATCCGATCTTCACCAAACTTGGTCAGAATTTTTATCTAGATGATCTGAAGGCCAAGTTTGAACATGGGCCATGCCAGATCAAAAACTAGGTCACAGGGTCACTTAGTACGTTTTACACATTGAGCATGGTGTCCGCTCTCTATTTCAAGTAGTTTACATCCCATCTTCACCACACTTGGTCAGAAGTTGTAACTAGATGATCTGTCTGTCCGTATTAAGTGTCCGCTCTCTAATTCAAGTAGTTTTCATCCGATCTTCACCAAACTTGGTCAGAAGTTGTATCTACATGATGTCTAGTCCAAGTTGGAACATGGGCCATGCCGGGTCAAAATCTAGGTCACGGGGTCACTTAGTGTGTTTTAAACCTCACCATGTTGTCCGCTCTCTAATTCAAGTAGTTTTTATCCAATCTTCACCAAAATTGGTCAGAAGTTGTATCTTGATAATGTCTAGGGCAAGTTTGAATATGGGTCATGCTGGGTCAAAAACAAGGTCACAGGGTCACTTAGTGCGTTTTAAACATAACAATGTTGTCCGCTCTCTAATTCAAGTAATTTTCATCTAATCTTTACCAAACTTGGTCAGAAGTTGTATCTAGATGATGTCTAGGTCAAGTTTGAATATGGGTTTTGCCGGGTCAAAAACTAGGTCACGGGGTATCTTAGTGCGTTTTAAACCTCACATGTTGTCCGCTCTCTAATTCAAGTAGTTTTCATCCAATCCTCACCAAACTTGGTCACAAGTTTTATCTAAATGATCTCTAGGACAAGTTTGAACATGGGCCATTCCGGGCCTAAAACTAGGTCACTGGGTAACTTAGTGCGTTTTTTAACATTCAGCATGTTGTCCGCTCTCTAATTCAAGTAGATTACATCCGATCTTCACCAAACTTGGTCAGAAGTTTTATGGAGATGATCCTAAGGCCAAGTTAGAACATGGGCCTTTCTGGGTCAAAAACTAGGTCAAGGGGTCACTTAGTGCGTTTTAAAAATTGAGCATGGTGTCTGCTTTTTTTGTGAAGACGACATGCAAAATATTATGTGTCAATGTGGCATGTGGGGGTATTTGTCACGTCTGTGACAAAGCTCTAGTTTGCCATTATTTTAAGGTATTTCAGCAACATTTGACTTAAATATGTACCCCAAAGATTACTGTGTTTATATTGCTTTTATTGAGTCTTTTTATTTGTTTTTTTTAATTTTGGAATTATTCATATCAGCCACATTTGACTTGAATATATATCCTCCAAAGACTACTGTATTTATGTTGCCTATGTAATATACTTCATTTGATGGGTTCAGGTTCGATCCATGTCAATGGTGGTTCAGGGGGTGGTGGGGGTGGATACATAGCAATCTACCACACCAGCGGTTTTGTGGACACCCGACGTATCACGTCCTATGGAGGCTCTAATGGTGGAGACAATGGAGCAGCTGGGGTCATCTATCTGAGCCAGAATGGCAAGACTAAGGTGAAATGTTTGTATTTGAAATATCTTTAAAGGCTTTCTATAAAAGCCATTGAATGGGGAGACCAATCTATTTTTTTTTAAATAATGTAAAAACATGCTTTATAGGAAATCTTGAGGAATGGCAAGAGAAAGATATTTTTATTTAAAATAAGGTAAAATGCTTTCTTTGATATGCCATTAAAAAGCAAAACCTATTAGATTTTTTTAATGTTTGGAATAAGGTTGAATGCTCCATATGAAATGCCATTGAATGGCAATACCTATGTGATTTTTTTAAATAATGTAACATGCTTAATATGAAATGTTAAGGAATGGTAAGAGAAAGATATTTTTATTGGAAATAAGGTAAAATGCTTTCTATGAAATTTTAATAAATTGCAAGACCAAGAAAAATATATTTGAAATAAGGTAAAATGCTTTCTTTGAGATGTTATTGAGAGCAAATACCAAGGTGAAATATTTTTATTATTCTCCCGGAAATGGAGGATGATAGAGTCTTGGCGTTTCCCAGCGATTCTAAATCTATTTTTGGTGGATTTGTGTGTGTGTGTGTGGTGGGTCTCAAACAAATTTATTTTTTAATTGTTTCTTTCCTACCCGATGCCCATCATTCTGTCTTTCCATGTTTTTTCTTTAGTTTGTGAAAATTCCTTGAGTTTTTGTTTCATCTGTTTTTAAAATTCAATAAATAGTTAATTTAAAGGGATTTTAAGGCTTGTGCAGACAATACCTTTACTAGATTTAGTTCAAACATAATGTAAGACTTAGCATGAAACCTTATTTATAAAAATGGACATTAGTTTATCAAAACAAAATGGCATTTAAGATAATTGGCAAATATGATAAGGGATTGGAGGTTTTGCTTGTGAGCTGGTTTCAAGTCAGTTTTGTTCACAATCCCCTTGCTGTTTTCAGGCACTGGTAAAGGCTGACAAGACAACCAATGCTCTTTCAGTGCTTGGTGTACCGAGTACTACAGTGTCTGTGCAGCTAGACAATCTAGAGGTAAAAAAAGAAATATATGAGCTTTGCTCTTTGTGTAATGCATTTGCATAAAGTTTTGTCCCAGATTCACTTTCTGCTTTTAAGGTATTTTTGTTTAAAGGAAGTCTTTTCTTAGGGAAATTAGTTTAAGCGCAAAAGTGTTGTCCCTGATTAGCCTGTGAAAACTGCACATGCTTATCTGGGACATCACGTTACGCACATTCATTGAAACCCGTTTTGGCAGAGTAAGGCTCATATTCAATCTACTTACTGTTTTTCTTTAATAGCAAAACAATCATAATGTCCGAAAAATATTTAAAAGCCACATTTATGATTGCTATTGTTGTGTTTTAATGAACTATAACTTTTTGTATTTTTTTGTAATTTTATGATCCTTTCATCAAATTGAAGTGCCAGCAGGGGTTAACATAATTGGAGCAGTACTTACTTGTACCCTTTCCCACTCATTGTCAAAGTTAAAATAGCTATATGAAACAAGCATAAAACAAGAACATCCTGTGAGTAACTCGCAGACTGTTTAGGTTGTATGCTATTTGTTGCTCATCAGAACCTTAGGGTTGGAAAGGCTGCCTTTTAAACTTGAATCTATTAAGATAGGTTTTAAATTCAATTTGATTTTCTAAGGGACTACAAATGTGTCGAAGTACTTATATGACTAGTAAAGAGTTACACTGAAGTAGTTCATATACTTCAATAATGACACTTTCACCATGTTCCTTCAGGTGACTGGTACAGCCTTTGTAGCCTTCCAGTCTAGAACAACGCTCCCATCTTTGCAAGCTCAGGTCGGCACAATCACTTCCAACGCCAGATCAGTGATACATGTCCTGCAAAACGTAGACCTCTACTGGGCAACCCGTGTGGGAATCTTACAATCTCTCAACATAAAAGCAAACATATATGTGGCCCAGGGTGGAAAGATTGACCTACCAAAGACAGTCATCATCAGCAAAGGCTGGTGGCTGGATGTTTGTGGGACTGTAACCTCCAACACTCAGACCTTGACCATGAGAGATGGCGGTGAGCTCAGAATGTCCCCCCCAGCCTCAACTCTCGAAATTAACACTGTAATTGTTGATTACCAAGGAAATATGGGTTCGTCCAAATACTGCACTAACACTACCACTAAAGTGTCGCTATCTTTGACGTATTTAAACTCAACCTCAGACTTCACGCTGGACACAACGAAGTTCACGCTAGCCAAAGGTTCCACTGGGGCAGTTACCCCAACTGGGTCAGCCCTGAACGAGACATACTGCGCAATTAATGGATCACTTACCCTGCTCAGGAACCAACAATGCACTCTGAAGGCAGGGACAACCTACCAATTCACGACGTTGACTATCAGCCCAGGGGCTAAGATATTAGTCGAAGGCAACGCATCCTCTTCTCTTACCACCACGATCTCCGCAGCGGACATCAATATCATGTTTGGTGGCAAGATCACTGGGATAGGTGCAGGTTTTGTCTCAAATGGTCCTGGTTCTCCTTCAGCCAGTGGTCAGGGGGCTACGCATGCTGGCTCTGGGGTAGGAAACACTAAGAGTGTCTATGGAAGCGTCTCCTCACCAATCACCTACGGCAGTAACGGATTTGGGGCCACTACCTCTTCTGGACGTGGCGGTGGTCAGATCAAGCTGTCGGCCACAAACACGATCACCGTTGATGGAACTATCGATATGAGTGCTGACGCCGCAGGCTCAGGAAGTGGTGGGTCTATCTGGCTGACTGCTGCCACCATAACTGGGGATGGGTTCCTGTATGCCAATGGTAGTGGAGGTGGTGCAGGGGGAAGGATTGCTACAGTGGCCTCTGGCTCGCTAAGCTTCACAGGAATATCTCAGGCACCTGGATCCAAGGCTTCCAATGGTGACATAGGCGGATCAGGTACTATACAACTATTATTGTGTTGTTATGCTCCCCCAAAATTTTTGGGGGGAGCATATAGTCGCCGCTTCGTCTGTCCGTCCGTCCTTTCGTGTGTCCGTCCGTGCACAATTTTTGTCCGGGCTATTTCTCAGCAACTAATGAACGGAATTCAATGAAACTTTATTGGAAGCTTTACTACCAATAGGAGATGTGCATATTATCAGCAGGTTTTGGTTGGATGATTTTTTACAGAGTAATGGACCTTTGAAATTTTCCATTAACTGTACATATAGTGCAATTCTGGTCCGGGCTATTTCTCAGCAACCAATGACAGGAATTCAATGAAACTTTATGGGAAGCTCTACTACCAAGAGGAGATGTGCATATATTATCAGCGGGTTCAGGTGGGATGATTTTTCACAGAGTTATGGCCCTTTTAAATTTTCCATTTACTGTACATATAGTGCAATTCTTGTCTAGGCTATTTCTCAGCAACTAATGACCAGAATTCAATGAAACTTAATGGGAAGCTTCTGACCAAGAGGAGATGTGCATATTATCAGTGGGTTCTGGTTGGATGATTTTTCACAGAGTTATGGCCCTTTGAAATTTTATATAAAAATAGTCTTGTCCCCCCAACTACTGTGCCCTCAAGATGTTTCCTTTTATCTGAATATATAGTGCAATATTGTGACAAAAAAAAACTTTGGGGAGCATCACCCGTCTCCGACGGTTTCTTGTTTACAAATATGTGATGTTAAAAGGACCTTTTTTCCAAAGTTTGTTTTAAATAGACTTAATGTGAAGATGCAGAAACCAGTTGAAGCTATTAAATGTGGAGCAAATTTTGTATTCTTTATGTTGATTACATAAAATCCTGATAGTTGTATTTGAATTATAATCGTTAACGACACATAAAAATAAATATACATAATAATTTATATACACACAATGTAAACAAAATAAACATCAATGGTGTTTTGTCTTTGAAGGTACTGTTTACACCCAAATACCAGGATCAAACCATGTTGTTATTGATGGTAAATCAACCGAGCCCACAGTTGTAACCTCTAATTTTGACAAGGTGTCATTATCAAGTGGAAGTACAGTTGCAGTTACAGCAAGTGTAACCATTGGTGAAATGGTCTCCTTAGAGAATGAGAACAATGATATATGCAGTGTCATTGTAAGGGCAACTGGGCAACTTACTGTCTCCACAATGGGTAAGCATTTATACATGGCAGAAGTTACAATGTACCAGAAAAGAAAAAAGTACTTTAGTCTACTTATTTATATTTTTTATTATACATGTAGTATATTAATTTTTGTCAAATTTTCTTTACAATTTTACCTCTAAACTCATGCACAAACAAATCAGACCAGATCATAGCTATCATTTTAACAATTTTTTTAAAATCTAAATACAATTACATCTATGACCATTTGATATATTATGACTAAATAAAATATTTAATTTTTATTTAATGTATATTTCATTAATACTAATTATGTCTGTTACATGCATACATCTGTTGTATCCGCATATTCATTTTTTGTCAGATCTCTCATTTCAGATTTTCAGCATGTAGCATACCATTCATTTCCTAAAAAAGTCTTTTCTTTTGATAACAGGTGATGCAAACAAAGGTTTTGCCTGTAATGTCACTATAGAGACTGGTGGGCGATTGACTGTGAATGGAGAGCTGATAGTCACAGGTGACAGCCCAGTACTGACAGTCCTTGGCACTCTGACAGCAACAAAACTCACCATCGATAATCGTGGCACATTTACAGTCGCTTCTACAGGAAAGGTATTTGTCTCCAACTTGTTCTTGTCAGCATGGTCTGTCACTACAGTCTCGGACACTGCCATGTTTGGGACAGACAGCACTAAAGTCACGATGAGTAACACATTCCAGATCAGTTACGAAGCCACGGTAACGTTCAATCGCAGCGAACTGACCATTCAGAGTGCAACATTCCAAATGGATTCCCTGTCTAAACTTATACTGTCTGCTAACAAGAAGATGCTGAAATTGACTGGAACTAACATAGTGATCCAGGATGATGCAGTTATTGATGTCAGTGGAGGAGGGGATCTCAACTCAGGTACAGGAGCTGCAACTGGCTCCATGGGGGCTAGTTATGGTGGGGTCGGAGGCATGAATAGCTCTTCCCTTACCTATGGCAATGCTGTCACCTTGGAATACGTAACAGGAAGTGGATCTGTGGATGCACGAGGCGGTGGATACATCAAAATTGAAGCCAGCGGAACGGTAGAAATAGATGGTAACTTGCTGGCCAATGCCCAAAACTCTACAGCTGCTGGTGGTGCCAGTGGAGGTACCATAGGAATCTCTTGTGCAACATTGCAAGGCCATGGAACCCTCTCAGTTAATGGTGGAAACACATCCATGACTGGAGCTGGGGGTGGTGGGGGTGGCAGAATCTCCATCCAGTGTACCACCATGTCAGCTTACCTGGGTGACACATTGGCGTATGGAGGTGCTAGCAGCAGTTCACCTGGTGCTGCAGGTACTATTTACAAGGAATACCAGCAATCGGGCGGTGCACAATTCAAGACGCTCACTGTTGACAACAATGGACAGAAAACTGACTCATTCACTTACTGCAATGGGCTACAGAGTGTCACAGACCTCATTGTGCAAAGAAGTGGCCAAGTAATATTCAAAGGTGATAATAACAACGTTTATGTTGTCAGCAAGCTTGAAGGAGATTTTACTGGCACACTAAAAATAACCAACGGGCAGTCATTTGAGATTGCGACAAACTATGGAACACTGTCTCCCTATGCGCTGATGTGCAAGATTGTCATAGCAGAAGGGGGCCAAGGAACATTGCCCTCTAAGCTGCTTCTGACAGATCCAGATACAAGCAGTTCAGACTGGTACAATCTAGAGGTCTACGGAACTGTGATAGCCATGAGAGAAATGACAGTGTCTTCCGGAGGCAAAGCGTTGATACATTCCAAGAGCAACTCGGGTCTTGATAGATCTAGTGTGAAACCTGCTGGTAATTTATCATTGAACTCAATCGATGTCACCACTGATGGATTATTGGAGATAAGCATGGACAGCACTGACCTGTTCACATTAACAATGATCAAGAGACTGAATGTGAAATATGGAGGAATAATCAAGGCTCGGCATTTGCTAGTCAACGCCCCAGACATTGAAGTCGCCTATGGTGGTACGCTGTCACTAAATGGTGGCAATCTGAATTCAGGTTCAGCTGTGGGAGCTAGTGGTACATCTGGGGCGGGAGGATCCCATGGTGGCAAAGGAGGGGACTCGGCTAATAACATGACTAATGCAAGGATGTTTGTGGGTCCCTTTAGTGAGGCCACTCAGTTGGGCTCAGCAGGAGGCAATGGTGGCACTCAGAGTGGTGCTCTTGGTGGTGGATACTTGAATCTCCAAGTCTCAAACCTGCTGACCGTGGAAGGGACCGTCAGTGCTGACGGAGATTCTGCTAACGGAACTGCCGGTGGTGGAAGTGGTGGAAGTATAAATGTTGATGTCACGAAAGACATGTCTGGATCTGGGATCATATCTGTTAAGGGAGGTAACTCCAATGCTGGTGGCGGTGGCGGCGGTGGAAGAATAAGGGTGAACGTGAATGGTGACTTCCATTTCCAGGGTTCATACACACTGTGTGGTGGATCTGCAACCAGCGGTCAGGCAGGTGGCTCGGGAACATCATTTGAACATGTGCAGCAGGCAAATGTTCCGGGCAAAGTTTTCAATCTCTACTTTGATAATTCCTGCACTAATGGCACTAAAGAAGGACTGGCGTACATAGATGTGGCATCCAGTACCCTTTACACATTGAAAAACCTCCAAATTGGAGATAAAACTAGAGTGATGCTGTACACTCCACAACTGCATTTCAAGGCTGAGATTCTTACCTGTGGAACCGGCAGCACCATCATTGTGGAAGACAATACCATATTTAGCCCTAACTTTGAGCTTGCCTACAGCGCCATCACATGCAGCTTTGATCTGAAGCCAAGTGGAGAACTCAGATTGCCAAAGTCAGTGGAATTGAAAGGAGCATCCAGTTCTCTTGAAGGTAAGCTTTGCTGTTGAAATTGTTTCCCTGTAGTAACAGTAGATAATTTAATGTTCACAGAACTACACATTCCTCAGTTGTTCATCAAGTATCATGCCAGTGCTTTATTTCTTAGCAAAACAAAATATTTTTCCCCAATAAGTTTCTAGCATCGATTGCTAAAATCAGCTATAAATGCTATCATTATTTTAGGTAGAATTTTGTTCAAAGTGGGGTATGGTTTGCAAGTGACTAACAATGATCTTTGCAGAGTTTAAGACACAGTGTACACATTTGTAACAGTATATTATTAGATTAAATTGATAGACATGCTGATAATCAGCGGTCACTAATAGCATGCTTTTTGTTCAAATCAATGATAAATGATAATTTAATGACCCAATAAAGATTTGTTCTTACATGCTAATAAACACTTTTTTTAAGGCATACTGACAAACATCCAGAATCTGATTGTGTCAGCCAACCAGAAACTGACCATATCTCAGAACATGCGGACAGGCACCTGCTGTAACGCTTATGGCGACCACACGGCTCTAACAGCTTCAGGGGAGTACGCGTTCACAAAATTCACGCTAGAGAACTACGCTGAAGTCGTCCTGGAGAAGGGGGCTAACTCTCTGAAGCACATCCGCTTTGTGGAGCTGGAATTGCAGTACGGGTCTCTGCTTAAAGGCAAGAGCCTGGACATGGAGGCAAACTCACTCATCTTGCATCCGGGCTCCACTCTGAGTCTGGAAGGAGGGGGATATGTAGCACAGTCAGGCCCCGGGGCTGGTCTTATGGTAATAAAGTGATTTTTTATTATTGTTTGCTAATAGAGAACAATAATGTATCCGTTTCCCGCGCAGATGGCTATATGCAGCTAGCATAAAACATGACCAGCCTGCCAGTTACTTGCAGTATGTTAAAATTGTATGCTGTTTGCTTCTGATCTGTATCTTAGGGCTGGACATGAAGGTTTTATGACTCGAATCCAGTAAAAGGTTCTACATTTTATTATTTTTTCGTAGGGACTACACAAGTTTCAAAATGCATGTCTGAGTGGTAAAGGTTTATAACAAAGTACTTAGGATGTACAGAGGGGGCACAAACATTATGTGTTATATTATACTTTTATTGACTAGTGATTTATTGGATAAAATGTGATATTTACCAAGCTGGTATGCAGGGTGGATATTATATAAATGTATACTTGATCTTTGGGTACAGTCAACTTGTTTTCCAAAACTTTAGGGCAATATTTTGAACTCTAAAGAAAATATGTGACTGTTCCTGAATACCATAGGAATTTTTGTTTTATTATCTTCTTATAATCATAACAATTAAATACCATTTAGAGCGATGTCGGCAGTCTCCGGATACTTTAAAGATTATTTTCGATTGTTTTTTAAATATCCGAAAGTGCCGAACGATTTTTAACTGGTTACCTAAAGCAGCCTTTTATCATCCATTTTGTCTATATTGCTTAGCGTTACTCGTATAAAAATGTCAAGTATGCCAGGAACCATCAAGTAACTATTGTCGGGTAAGTTCGGATACCATCGGGTCTTTCGCATACTTATGAGGTTTTTTTAAGAAAAGATACAAAACACAGACAAATCTTTAGTCAAGCAAAGCGTTGTCAAATTGTATTCACTTCTTTCTTGAGACTGTCCATTATACAAAAATACAAATAGTTTTACTGACTATGTTAACTCGTATGAAAATATTTTAAACTAGCTTAATCTTTTATGATATTATTTCATGTTAAAACTTTTAATTTCAGTCAGCTTTAATTATGTCAAATAACATACGCTTTTTACACCATTGTACAAGTAAAAACACTCATAAAACATGTCAAACATAATTGAAATCAACAGGAACACGAACTCAACAGTAGTACATAATTCAAATACTAGTAATCAGTCAATCATGTGATAATACTTTAAAAGCATCACTATTTCTTATAATTGTGTCTGATGCTTCAAACATGTCAATCACACATCGGACAAACAAACTCAATCTTTGCTTTTTCTTTCTCGTCAAACAACTCATATTCTGGCCTGTTGGCACACATATAATGCCAACGTGTTTGAAAATTTTTACTCTTAACCCATCAAGACAGGTGTTGAGCGCCCCGGTTACATGTACATGCAGGGCACATCTCAATTTTGCCAACAGTCCTTATCAGTTCATATTAAGTCCGTCCATAACCGATACGTGACATTTGTGTCAGCCATTTGAGTCCTCTCTTCAGCAGCTGTGAGAACTGTATGTGGCCCCATAGTGCATTCGATGCTGGAATGACCCTGAACCTTGTCAAATATCGTTGACCTTGGTAAATTGTAGAGCCTGGATGCCTTTAAGTAGCCCATAGAATTACTTTTTACTGCTCTAACTGCGTTTTCCAGGGCAGTCATACTTTAGTGGACGACTAATCCTAGAAGTAAATACATAGTCTAACCAACTTACCAAATACATAACAACAGGGCCAGGAAACACACCAGGCTGATAGAATTATCTAAATATTTGACTTTTGTGTTGTTGTTTTTTCTATAAATTGACAAGATTTCCTTATTTCAAAACCATTTATATTGACTCATGGTCAATAGAATATCAATTGCTAATGTGAGTACTAGTTTTTACATACATTTGTATCAAGTTTCATTCTAAAAAACAGGTATCAGGAAGAGCCGACTATTGAATTTTATATCGGCTCTTTCGGATACCCACGTAATACCCATATTAATCGCGAAACGTCACATTTATACTTGCCATTTATGGCTGTAACCTCTTTACATAACGTTATTCACTTGTACGCTGTCAAGCTTTAATCTAAACAACATTATTCGAAAATAATGTCATCAAGGTTGCTTAGCATACCCAGAAAGAACGTGAAAGAAAATTCTTACCTTCAGAACAAGTGATTGTTTTTCTAGTTTTTCAAAAAGCCTTGAAACTTTGCAAAACCGGAAAAGAAAAATCGCGCTTTCTGCTCATGCATAGATAATGACTTCCGAGAGGTTAAATATAAACTTATTTCTGATTGGCTAAAAGTATCCGAACTTAGACCCTATTCCGAGAAGCCTGACGCCGCTCTAGTAATAATATTTAATGATCATTAACAATCCGAGCAATTTGTAATTTTGTAATTTTATATACAGTGAAAAATTGTATAATGATTGGTTTGATTGTAGCAAAAGTATCACTAAAACACCCCATTGATGTTTCTTTTGATGTATTATTGTGTCATTATTTTTTTACCTGCACCCTAATCGCATCATATTTTTTGAAATAGGATATCTTAGGTTATCATATTTAATGCGGTATTTTTTTACAACATATACATTGATTTGAAAACTGGCTTTTTATCATTATTACAAATTATTTTTGGCTTGCCTAACACTGTCTAGACCAATGAAACAGCGTTTATTGTAGAATTTTTAGCACAACATTTAATGGTTTATCTCCCAGGTGAACAACATAGGTACAGGAGCTGGTCATGGTGCCCCAGGTGGGTCAAGTGCCTCTTCCGTGAAGGGTGGCTCAGTCTATGACCCAGCCCGTCTACCCACCGAACAAGGCAGTGGAGGTGGGAGCACTACCACAGGGGCTGGTGGGGCTGGAGGTGGTTATCTGAAAATCTACCTGTGGACTGAACTGCAAAATGAAGGTAGGATCTTTTGTCAGTTGTCAGTTTTGAACAAACATTGATAAAAAAATGAAGTGTTTGCATGGTATAAAGATTGAATCAGTTTTTGCTGAACAAAATTAGTTATTTATTCAGAATAGGATATCAAACTGTTTTTTGTATGTGTGTTTGTGTGTGTGTGTGTTGTATATTGATTAAACAAGAAAAAAAGTGTATTTAATAAGGTATGAATTTTGTTGAAAAAAAACAACTGTATGATTAAAAAGTTGAATGTGGTGAAAAGTGTTTTTGTAAATATATGCAACACAATGTTCACAATATTTATATTGAAATGTCTTTGACATTTCCTGGTTATTTGTGCAGGCACCATCCAAGTGAACGGAGCTGCTGGTACTGCTGGTAACGCGGGTGGAGGCAGTGGTGGTTCTATCCACATTGAAACTCCGCTACTCTCCGGTAACGGTGCTTTCAAGGCCAACGGCGGGAAAGGAGCGGGCTTGGGTGGTGGTGGTGCGGGTGGCAGAATGGCATTTTATGTAACAACTACGTAAGTCATATCTACACAGTGGATTATTTCTTGCGCATGTCATTTGTTGAATGGTGGAATGTTGATTAGGTTTTGACTTTTTTGGCAGATGACCGCATGTTTTTATGTCTGAATTAAGAAGGGTATGTATGTACTGTCATTATGACTTTGTTTAATACAGTATTTTAAACAATATTTGTCAATTTTATGTATTCAAAACGGTTATACATGTATAATATACATTAGTCTATTGGATATTGCTTGGAGTTTACTTAAGCTTAAATTACACCTCAGCAACTCTTTCACTGGAACCTATGCCTTGTATGGAGCCGGAAATGACGACACTTTGAATGCGGTGAAAGCAGGCCCTGGTACGCTGTACACTGTCACTGGAAAGTCTCCAAAGCTGGTACACTCCTTGACGATAGTGGGTGACGTGGATAGCTCAGTGCAGGACCAGACATACACGTACATCAGTGGAGAAACTGAGTTAGACTTCACATACAACCTGCTCACTCTGTCAGGTCTGTTGTGATGAAATTGTTGTTAACCCTTTACCTATCAGATACACACTTTGCCGCGTTTGTAGTTCCTGAGAAAATTAAATTTAATTTAAGAGCTTTCTTCCAAGATTCAAGTTTTAAAGGCATGATTTTATCCTTAAGATACTGATAAGCAGCAAACAGCATGAAATCTGAACAGACTGCAAGTAACTCACAGGCTATTATAGATTTATGTTGGTGTCATATAGCCATTTTCACTTTGCTTCTGAGTGGGAAAGGTCTAAAATCCTTTATGCTGTTATGTGTGATTGAATGGCCTTTTTGTGTTTGTTTATGCTTTATTTTTTTCTGATGGACCAGATAAGGTTGTCATTCTATTCTAAATCCCAGTAGAAGCTAGTCATTTTCCTGCACTGTGTAAATTTTTTATATACATTGTAGAGTATTGCTTGAGTAAATAGTTTAATCATCGTCATAGAATGTTAGTTTTGTATTCATGTTTTCTGTCTTGAGTGGTAGCTATTCAGTTTATCTGCCTTGAGTGGTAGCTATTCAGTTTATCTACCTTGAGTATTAGCTATTCAGTTTATCTACCTTGAGTGGTAGCTATTCAGTTTATCTGCCTTGAGTGGTAGCTATTCAGTTTATCTGCCTTGAGTGGTAGCTATTCAGTTTATTATGCTCCCCCAAATTTTTTTGGGAGGAGCATATAGTCGCCGCTTCGTCTGTCCAAGCGTGTGTCCGTGTGTCTGTGTGTCCGTCCGTCAGTGCACAATTTTTGTCCGGGCTATTTCTCAGCAATTACTGACTGGAATTCAATGAAACTTTATGGGAAGCTTTACTACCAAGAGGAGATGTGCATAATATCAGCCGGTTCTGGTCGGATGATTTTTCACAGAGTTATGGCCCTTTGAAATTTTCCATTAACTGTACATTTAGTGCAATTCTTTTCCCCCCAACTAGTAGACGTTTCCTTTTATCTGAATATATAGTGCAATATTGTGACAAAAAAAAACTTTGGGGAGCATCACCAGTCTCCGACGGTTTCTTGTCTTCCTTGAGTGGTAGCTATTCAGTGTATCTGCCTTGAGTGGTAGCTATTCAGTTTTTCTGCCTTGAGTGGTAGCTTTTCAGTGTATCTACCTTGAGTGGTAGCTTTTCAGTTTATCTGCCTTGATTGGTACCTATTCAGTGTAACCTTGAGAGGTAGCTATTCAGTTCATCTGTCTCGAATGGTAGCTATTCAGTTTATCTACCTTGAGTGGTAGCTATTCAGCCTATCTGCCTTGAGAGATAGCTATTCAGTGAATCTGCCTTGAGTGGTAGTTATTCAGTTTATCTGCCTTGAGTGGTAGCTATTCAGTTGATCTACCTTGAGTGGTTGCTATTCAGTTTATCTGCCTTGAGTGGTAGCTATTCAATGTATCTACCTTGCGTCGAGTGGTAGCTATTCAGTTTATCTACCTTGAGTGGTAGCTATTCAGTTTATCTACCTTGAGTGGTAGCTATTCAGTTGATCTACCTTGAGTAGTAGCTATTCAGTTTATCTGCCTTGAGTAATAGCTGGTTACTGCCACATAATGCCTGCAAGGCTCCCTGAGTGCATGTACAAATGATAGCAGATGTTGATATTCCTGCAGTAAATAGTCCATGTATTTTTTGCACCTTTACCTTATAAATTAAGTGCAAGTCACAAAAAGTGTTTGTTTCTCCCAAGCAATACTCACTGCTAAAATATATATATATATATATATATATATGCTCATATTTCATTAGATCAATCAGAAAGTTTAGTGATTCAGTTACAACTCAGAAATGCACTTTGAGGCTTGCCTTATTCCTTTTGAAAATCGATTTAAATTTAAGTCCTTTCTTAATATATTCAAGTTTGAAGGCTTCATTTCAATCCCTGACATACTGATGAGTAGCAGACTATATATAACCTGAACAGACTGTAAGTAACTGTTCTGGTTTTATGCTGCTTGCACATAGCCATTTTTATTCCCCTGGATCGAAAGATCGGGGGTATATTGTTTTTGGCCTGTCTGTCTGCCATTGTGTCAGTCAGTCAGTCATTGTATGTGTGTGTCCCAAAACTTTAACCAAGGTTAAAGTTTCGCAATAACTTTTGCAATATTGAAGATAGCAACTTGATATTTGGCATGCATGTGTATCTCATGGAGCTACACATTGTGAGTGGTGAAAGGTCAAGGTCATCCTTCAAGGTCATAGTTCAAATTTATGGCTTCAAAGTGGCGCATTAGGGGGCATTGTGTTTCTGACAAACACATCTCTTGTTCATTTTCCTCTGAGTGGGAAAGGGTTAAATGCCCCCAAGAAGTGTTTATGTTACAAGTTACTGTTAAAGTCATGCATTTGATGAAGAGATTAGAAATCAGTAAAGTGTATTCTTGCATTAAACAATGTTCCTGAAACCTTATTAGACACAATGCTTCTTTGTTTCAGGATATGCCAATGCAATATTTGGCAAAAATACCACAGTTTTAAAGCTTGCAGACATTAAAGGAGACAAAACCGGCACGCTTCATGTCACTGACTCACAGGTGGTTCAGGCAGCATTTGTTGATGGCATCATTGGGTCCTTCATCACCACAATCAACATGGATGTAGGTGCAAAAGCTGTTCTGCATGTGCCAGACACTCTAACTGTGGCTGGCGTTGTGTTGGACATCAAGGGAACTTGCACGTTTAACAATCTCATCGTAGAAGATGGTGGGACGATTCAAGGTAAGAGGCATAGCATAAGACTCAAGCTTTTTTCTCAATTCTTTCAAATTGTACTTTACAGTCTTAATGTTAAGCAATACAGCAATTTCTGCCTGTTTGGCATTTTGTGTCAAAGAGTAGTATGTATGTTTGTATTGTATTGCTTACATCTGCTGACAATAAAATAGATATTATTTTTCCAAGGTCACATCACAACCTTCACGTCTTCATTCGCCAATGGCGTATACAAGCCGACCAGTCAGGCCGGAAGCTACCAGCTGATGTCCATAAAGCTGAAGGCAGGGTCAAACTTCCTCCTTCCTTCTGGGGGCCTAAAGATGACCATAGGGACGCTAGAGATGAAACGCTACGTTGTCCTGGAGGCAGAGTTTGTGCAACTGTCTGCCGTCACACTGATACTTGAAAGGGAAGCAGCGTTAACAACCAGTGGCAAAGCGAATGCGACCTCAGACAAAGTGCCTGCGTCTGCTCATGGAGTCAGCAGGAATGGTGGAGCGCATGCCGCAGGGGGTGGTGTTGGGAACGCTTACAGTGTGGATGATGCATCTCTTCCTTATGGTATGAATTTTGTTTCTTTTGGAATAACATTATCTTGGTTGTTTTGTATGTATGCATATTGAATGTGTAACAATGCTTGAAAATGCTTTTATACCAATTTTGTAACATGTATATATTTATGTCATGATTTCATTACCTTCAGCGCGCATCAACTTTGGTTTGCCAAGCTTTGTTACTATGTGAGCTTTTAGTTTTGGAGTTAGTATGATTAATAAAGCTCCCATTACCCCGCAATATGTGTTGTGGTCTTTGTTCAAGGTACGATATACAAACCCAAGACACCGGGGGCTGCAGGGGGTCAGGGAGGTCTGGGTGGAGGCTACATTGACATCGTCACTGTTGAATTGATCCTCGATGGCAAGCTCCTAGCTGATGGTTCTGATCACAGCTCTGGAGGAGGTGGTGCAGGAGGCAGTATCTATGTGATAGCCAGTGTTGCCCTCAAAGGATTGGGCAGCATCGAAGCAAATGGTGGTAGCACGCAGTCTTCAGCGGCGGGGGCTGGCAGTGGTGGCCATATAGCCATTGACATGGCTTCTGACAAATTCCAAGGGTCATACCATGCCAGTGGTGGTACCTCCCCAGCAACACATGGTGATGGTGGACCAGGCTCAATTTATACCATGTCTGATACCAATGGAGAAAAGCTTGTCTGTGATAATGCCAATGGTCAGAAGGACTTTTACACAACACTGAACGAAACCCAGCTTAAGCTGAATTTTGACCAGGTGAACATTTTCAACTATGCCAAAGTACAGGTAGTTAAAGATGGACTGAGACGTGAACTGAACATTCTGAAGGTGAATGGTGATGGCACAGGCTTAGTGAGGATTCAGAATAATCAGCTTGGCACACTAGAAAGGAACACAGTGGACACCAAGGCGAATTCCAAGCTGCGTGTAAACATTGAGCTTCACAAGGGTGGAGAGTTCATTCTCTCAGAAACTGTTACCATTCTGGGACTGGGAGATGTGGCCTTTGACCTTGATGGAATCATGAGAGGGGTCTCTAACATGTACCTTGGACCCAGCAGAAAAATGAATATAGGATCCAATGCAAAGATTGTCACATTTACTGCCACCAACCTTGATGCAATCAAGTACGTCACGCTTGGCACCCTGCAACTCGAGCCAGGAAGTACAGTTGAATATTCCGCTAATACTGGGGCTCTTATGAGAGCAAACACCATCAACTTGAAGTTTTCAGCAAAGATGTATGCAGATTACTTCAACATTACTTCCACTAATATGGACTTGGAGCTGGAAAGTGGTCTCAGCTGCTCCAGCACGGATCGTGCCAGTTCTGACCAGATGGACATCACACAGGGCTCCGGAAAGGTTGGCAATGGATACAAAGGTGGTGCAGCTCATGGTGGGGTTGGAGGTGGAACTGTAGACAATAGCAATCAACCTGTTGCTGGTGGCTCCTACAACTCTCTATACTGGCCTATGCTTGCTGGCAGCAGAGGGACATATGATGCAAGCACTGGACAGAAATATGGTGGCCGTGGAGGGGGTTGGATCCATTTGCGACTTGGTAACCTATTTATCTTTTTTTCCCTATTTCCATTAATTTTGTCATTTCGTAATACAATCAAAACTGGCCAAACAGTCACTTGAGAATAACAGCCAATTGAAGATAACGGTCAGTCTATATTCCCCCCAATTAAAATCACTCTATATTTTACCTGTCAATTGTCCATAAAGGACAACAGCCAGTATATTTCACTCCAAAAGTCATGTTTGAACTGAAAACAAAGGTCACGCGTCAGTAGTTTCGAGTCGTGCAAATTAAGAACACAAACGAAACAGGTGCACTTAACAATAAGAATGTGTATTAAAAGCAATTATCGGCTGCATTTATAACGACTAAGCATGAGAGCGTGACAAAGTCAATAGATCTTTATCGCTGATAAGGTGTTAAAAACAACACTAAGCTGGTTTGTGTTGTTCTAAGAAGGCGTTAAAAGGATTAGTGATCGTCTGTTCAAGAAAAATACATTGCATTGCATTTTTTTTTGTAACAAACTAAATATTTTTTAACAAGATTTTGGTGTCTTTTTCTTTGAATTAGGATGATACATTTATACTGTACTTTCGGTTTATGACAGCGAATCCGCTTTTATATTTGTTTGGATGTTACATCAATGACATGTGATAATTTTTACTTCAAAATATACACCAATTAATGTAATACAAACTCTCGGATTTACTGAATGAATGGGTTGCATGATGAAACAAAAATTCTATCGTTGATAAAGTCATAGATTCGGTTCAACAATAGTTATGAAATTAAATAAATTTATAAGACATAATTCTGTATTATTTAATAGAAATTATTTGTGTTATAATTCTTAGGCCTAATTATCGGCAATGAGCTTTTGTTTTACATTGTGTTTTAAAGACTGGGTGGGGTAACGACATGGCAATACTACCAACTGACTAACCATCTAAAAAGTGGCGATCCAAGAATAGCTGTCACTCGTCAACAACGGTCACTTTGGCCATTTCCCATGACTGGCACCTGTTGTTAGTTTTGACTGTATAAGTATATGAAATCAATTAACCAAGACATTTACATTCGTAGGCTTAATTTACAATAGGTAATCTCCTTATCAACGATGGCAGAATGTCGGCAAATGGAGAGGCGTCTACTAGCTCAGGTGGAGCAGGAAGTGGTGGCAGTGTGCTCATAGAACTGTACAAGTTTGAGGGCTATGGAGACATTTCATGTCACGGCGGTCAAGGTCATGACAACAACGGTGGTGGGGCAGCCGGCAGAGTTGCGGTCCACTGTCTCACACAGATTGTATACGATGGAACATTCACTGTGTACGGTGGCAGCGGAAGAAATGACGCTCAGAGTGCCGGTGGTGGAACAGTGTACCTTCAAGACATCAGGTATATCAAGTCATATAATTATTGGTAAATTTTTTGTTAAATTTATATATATCATAGTCAATTAAAAGTATTTGTTTACCATTACTGTCTTTAAAATTAGTATGTTACTTGTTTTCAAAGTCGTACGTTTTCACTGCTCTTATTTTCTTTTTAAATTTCATTGAATGAACACACATGCACACACGCACACAAACACACGCGCACTATTATCCATTTGTTAACAATTGTTATATACTGACATGTGACATTGCTTTAATTATTATTGCATTTGAGTCTACAGTAAAGATGATGTACCTATGTATAAGTGTTAATAATCTGCCTGTTCTGCTCTTTTCATCAGGAAGAGCAAGGTGTACAAAAGGCTTCTCCTGGACAACAAGAACAGGCCTCACGACAAGTATGCGACAATAGACGAACCCTTTGACAAGCATTATTTCGATGAAGTGCATCTGCTGAATCAGGCCTCCCTGCACTTGGCGAACGATAACAGGAACACTGTTCTAGACATCTACACAATGATTGGGGATGGCACGGGGCTGCTCCATATGCACGCCAACCAGAAACTCTTCGCCGAGTTCAGACCAAATGTCAGAAATGCTTTCCTCTCCGGTGTCAACTTCATAGTGGACTACAAATCGGAAATCATCTTCCCGTCAATTACTTACATCTATGGTAAAGGTGTGCTACTCACAGGGATGTCCGAATCGCGGTCTGTTGTAATTAATGGCCGCTTGACAGGAATCGCAGACCTCATCATGGGATTCGAAACGCTGCTGTACTTCGACGAGCATGCCCATACTGCTGGTGTAGACGTTGCAGCAAGCAGCTCTGGGTCAGTTACTTACGCAGATATTGACGCTGAACGAACCATCACCTTTGGTACCATTGACCTAAGAAGCTACTCAGAAATCAAGTATGTTCCAGACCAGACTGTTCTCTTGCAAGTTGCAAGAATTGATTCACGTTTCAAATCGGTGATCTCAGCTGAAAGTATCAAGGTGGTGGACTGGCATATTCCAGCTGGAGGCTGGAGCTATGATCACATCCTCGGCCATTTACCGGCCCCTTGACATCCTAGATGAACCCCTGGGGCAGGGCATAGACGCCCAGCAGGCAGGGCTCTGTTGGAACTGGGGCTGGGTACGCCTCGCAGGGTGGAGGTGAGATGGTGTTTGCCTTATATGCCAGGTTTTCCTGCGACCCCTTCTTTTACCACATAAATCAAAATCATTATTGTTTCTTCAATAAGACAAGTAAGATTTTAGCTACAGTTGTGTTTTACCAATTATAATGTGTACAAGAAGTTTAAGATTATGTCTCTTGTTAATTTTTCATCAGAAGTTAGAGAAGTACATAATTTATTTTACTGGTACTTGTTCCTATGATTTGATTTTTAGCATGACAAATGGTTTTGAGGAGGTATTTCGACTTCTTAAAACATGTCTTATTTATTCATAGTTAATCTGCTGTCACAAGCCAGGGAAGAATGAATTGAGTCTAGCTCTGGGTAAACCTGGCTTTGTGCGTGTGCATTAAATGTCATCCCAGGTTAGTCTGTGCAATCTGTACAGGCTAATCAGAGATGACACTTCCCGCTTTTATGGAATTTTTCGTTTAAAGGAAATCTCTTCTAAACAAAAGTCCAGTTAATTTGGAATGTTTTGTCCCAGATAAGCTTGTGTGGACTGCAAAGGCTTATTTATGTAGATACTTTATGTACTTACATTAAGCCCTGTTTTCCCAGAACAGGGCTCAATTTGGTCTATTTATTCAGTCTGATAAATTATTTCCCTACAGCTGACTATGAGACTGATAAATCTCTGCGAGTTGCTGGTGGCAATTACTATGGCAGCTTGTACACACCAAACCTAAGAGGCAGCCGGGGAGGCCGTGGAAGAAACCAGAAAGGAGGGAGTGGTGGAGGCTTCATTAACCTAAAGGTGTGTTGTTTGGGTAACCCTTACCTCTTAGATACACACTTTGACCCTTTGTAGTGTCTTACACAATTAAATTGAATTAAAGACCCTTCTTTCTAGATTCAAAGCTTTTAAAGGCTTCAATTCCAAACCTAAGGTACTGATAAGCTGTTAACAGCATACATCTGTAAAAGGGTGCAAGTAACAAGCAGGCTGGTCTGGTTTTATGCTGGTTGCAATTAGCCATTTTCACTTTGCTTCTGAGCGGTATGGGTTAAGGGTTTGCCTTTACATTAAAAACTTACATATAGCAAAGGAATATTGTACTAACTATACAGAATTTTGTATTGGTAATCACATAGAATGCAATAGTTTCTTTATAAAAATGTACATTTTTTACGAAAAAAAGTGAGGCCAACTTTGTTATGTTTCAATTTACTTGTTATCCCCCGCCATAGGCGGAGGGATATTGTTTTAGCGTTGCCCGTCCATCCGTCTGTCTTTCCGTCCGTCCATCCAGCTCTTTTGTGTCCGGAGCCATATCTTGAAAGTGCTTTGGCGGATTTCATTGAAACTTGGTATGAGTATATATATGGTGAAGAGGATGATGCACGCCAAATGGCATTGTACACCATCTGTTAATAATGGAATTATGGCCCTTTGTATCTTGAAAAAATGCTTTTTTGAGTGTCAAATATAACACTTTCGTGTCCAGAAGCATATTGGTTGGGGATATCTATTCAATGAATTTGCTTGTTTTATAATAAAAGGGTAGACTCTCGTTAAACTGCTGCTGTTGTTTTAATTTAGGTTTCTACAGATCTGTTGGTGGATGGCACGGTATCAGCTGATGGATCCCCAGGGGAGAGGGATTCCTCAGGTGGTGTAGGTGATGCTGGGGGTGGCAGTGGTGGAGCCTTACTCATACAGTATGTGTCCTCTATAAATTTGGTATATTTGAGCTGAGCCCTTGTAAAACTGGGTCTGTGCCTAATTTGTTATCCCAGATTAGCCTGTGCAGTCCACACAAGCTAATCTGGGATGACACTTTCGGCTTTAACGTTGTTTTTTTTAAACAAAATCTGTTTTTAGAAAAAATCCAGTTAAGGTTGAAAGTGATGACTCTGAGCAGCCTGTGCAGACTGCACAGGCTAACCTAGGGTGACACTTTTTGCTTTAATGGTATTTTTATGCTCCCCCAAAGTAAAGCTCCACCAAAATTTATTTTGGGGGGAGCATATAGTCGCCGCTTCGTCTGTCCGTGTGTGCGTCTGTCTGTCCGTCTGTCCGTGCACAATTTTTGTCCGAGTTATTTCTCAGCAACTAATGACCGGAATTCAATGAAACTTTATGGGAAGCTTCACTACCAAGAGGAGATGGGCATATTATCAGCCGGTTCTGGTCGGATGATTTTTCACAGAGTTATGACCCTTTGAAATTTTCTATAAAAAAATTCTTGTCCCCCTAAGTACTGTGCCCTCAAGATGTTTACTTTTATCTGAATATATATATTTTTTACCCAAAATATGATATTAATAGGAAATATTTGGTTATTGTCGACTTCTATTTTTAAAAGATGTAAATTCGGGTTCAAATGGTTCTGTGAAATGGTTTCATTCTAGCTTAAGGGAAAGCGTAAATTCACTTTTAAACTTGACTTTCCACCAAAAAGTTCAGAGTTATATACTACTCAACCAAATGTTAGTGTCAGCATCAGGGTAATTCTGACTGGTACAGGTAAACATGTAACATCTCCGTTTCTTTGTTTCTACTTCATATATTCAATTAATCTTTACACGTGTTTGCAGTCATTGAATTAGGGTCACTGAAAAAGTTCTGTAAGTCTGACTGGCACTTTGACAGAATTATGCTCCTTTTGTAAACAAACACATTTGTATAATGTGCAACATATCCAAAACACTGTTTCTACAACAAGTATTCAAGTGAAACTTGACATAGGTGTTGATGGTGCTTTTTTATGTCCCCCACCACTATAGTGGGGAACATATTGTTTTGCCCTGTCTGTTGGTTTTTTGCTTTGTTGTGTTGTTTGTTTGTTGGCCCCAACTTAAACATTTGCCATAACTTTTGCAATATTGAAGATAGCAAATTCATATTTGGCATGCATATATATCTCATGAAGCTGCACATTTTGATTGATGAAAGGTCAAGTTCATCCTTCAAGGTCAAAGGTCAAATATATAGGTCAAAATTGCTCATTTAATGTACACTTTTGCAATATTAAAGATAGCAACTTGATATTTGGCATGTATTTGTGTATATCATGGAGCTGCATATTTTGAGTGATGAAAGGTCAAGGTCAAATATATGGGGACATAGTGTTTCACAAACACATCTTGTTTGTAATTAGAAAATTCAGGTTAACTTGTGCGTGTAACAATTGCATATCTCTACTTATCTCTATGTCTTCTACAGATATTGAAATAAAAATGAACATACTTTTTTCAGGGTCTTTATAAAAGTCATTGACCACAACCTATAACTTTGGCCAGCTTTTAGTAAAAAACAAAAACCTTTTAACTTATAAAAAGTTAGGTTAAGGTGTGCATGCAAGTTATAATTCATTTTAAAGCTTGCATGAAGTACTAATGGGCAACTTACATGTTGACCTAAAGGGGCATTGTATTTGGGGCAAGTTTTGGTCAAGGCCATTGTTACTTAAAATAGAAAAATGGTTCCTGCTCAATAATTAGAGTTTGGGTAAAAGTATTGCATGTTAATTTTTGTTATTAATAAGGGTGCTTACATGCAGAACTAGCTTATAAAGTTAGTTCAATTCAACTAAAATAATAAAAAGTAAAAGTAAAAAGTCGAAAATCTAGTTTCTTGTTACATTTCTTGTTTTAATTTAAAACTGTTCAACTGTAAGTTTAAATATCAAATATAAATTCTAAAGATATTCTTCTTCATATACACATGCATGTCATTGTGGTCATTATATGATGAGACTGACAGTAAATGTACATTATACTATGATAGTTTAAGAATAGTGGAGCATTCTCTTTTGCGACAGCTGTTGTTATATTAGCAGGGATATAACATCATGTTTTTGAAGATAAAACGTATGGAGTCTCCCAATCTCTTAAAGCTTCAATAAGCAGGACGGTCCAAACAAAATGTACAAGAAAGCTGCAATAAGCCTTAGAAAATTCTATTTAATTAATATCTTTGTACATATGAAATTAGTTTGCAAATTTTAAATGTTGATTAAAAAACAAACATGCTTTTTTCTTTAATCCACTCAAAAGCGGATCTTACACAGAAATAAAAACTATACATGTTTCTTCATGTTCTATTGACATTTTTCAGATCACAGAACTTGGAAGGTCATGGTGTGATACAGTCTCACGGTGGAGATGGTTACCATGGCGGGTCAGGTGGTCGTGTTGCCGTGTACCTGGAGGAGGAGATCTACTTCTTTGGCTCCTTTGATTCGCTCGGTGGTAGTGGAGTTGGTCCATATCTAACAGCTGGTGGACCTGGTGCCATCTACATCAAAGACAAACGGTATGGTTAGTTTTAGTTCTTTGAGCCATGCTCTTGGAAAACTAGACTTGATGCATGTGTGTAAAGTGTCATCCCAGATTAACCTATGCAGTCTGCACAGGCTAATCAGGGACAACACTTTTCGCCTAGACTTTATATTTTTTTAGTAGAAAATTCATTGAAGCAAAAAATCCACAAAAGCAAAAGTGTCATCCCTAATTAGCCTGTGTGGAATGCACAGGCCATTCTGTGAGGACCCTTTACGCATATGCAGTAGGTCCGGTTCTCCCAGAATAAGGCTTATATGAATGCAAAAAAAGATATATGAGGGCATTTAGAGGTCATCAGATTTACCAGTGATCGTTGTTTCAGACTGCTAAATTGTTTTACAGCAGACTCAGTATACAGTAGATGTAATAGAATCCTGTATTGATGCGACATATGGGTTTATGGAAGATGAAACCTTAGATATTAACAATATTAAGTGTTTGATTTGAATTTGGTGCATAGAAAAGTCATTATACTAGTCATCACTTTTATACAACTTAAAGATTCTATATTCGGTTCAACCTTTCTTATATATTATACTGTTATTGCAGTAAAAAATGAAGTTCTTGGTATTAAGACTGTGGTATGGTATGGAAGAGGGATGGTCTGGGGAGCATCATATAACAGGTGGTTTCTGGTCAATAGTTTTAGTTTTCATTTAACAATCATGAGGAAACTTTGGGTTTAGTAATCTTGCATTAAGGCATAGATTTTGATTGAATTTAGAGATAGTGGTTTAATGTAAAGGTAATTGTTTAAGGCTTTCATTGGGGCATATGCATTTATTGAACACAGAATTTTATTTCAATTTTTTTTTTAGACTTTCCCGCAACTTTGAGCAATTGCGCATTGACAACAAGGCCAGATCCTGGGACCACCAGTAACATCTTGGATGAAGTGGAGGAGAATGGAGCAGCAAAGACAAAGTTTTACTTTGATGAGGTCTACATCATGAGGAACTCTTCCCTGCAGCTTCGAACAGGAGACAACGTCGACAGAGTGCTCGAGTGCAACAAGATCTATGGAGATGCCACTGGCAGGATTTACCTTAAGGTAATTAACATGTTGCCGTGGCATTGTGGGTATGCTTTTCCTGCAATGATGCTAATATAAATAGATTTAAACTAAGGTAACTATATTAACTTACTTCACAGAAAAAAAGATAATCAACTAGATGAAGTATGATGTGTTCTTTTCACAAGAAATGCATCAAGAGATAACTAATTGCTTTTCTTGGGTCAATGCGTACACAAATATATGAGAAAAACAACATACACAAAATAATTCACTTTGATTGATTACAGGCCGGACAGACAGGTTATCTGGAGGAATATCAGGACTTGACCAAGCTGCCCATCAACCTGTGGATAGACGATGCCTCTCGGGCATATCTCTCCCCTCTCATCTACATACTGGGGCTGGGAGAAATTGCCTTGAAGTGGAACGGGGAGATGATTGGTGTCCGTCATATCAGGTGAGTAACGAACCTTAGGTATTCACATGATGGAAGTGCGCTACAAATCAGAGAATCATAGCTCGAATCCTGGTTTGGCCACATGACTGGTGTGGCAATTGGTCATGAAATTATTTTTACAGCCAGTTTTTACAGCCATGGCGCCCTGCATCTGATTCAAGTAGGGTGGTTGTCAGTTACTGGCATAAGAAAGTATACTCAGTACTGTTTAATCATGATATGATTGAAATACTGTTGAAAACTACAAAAAAAATCCAACCAAGCAAATGGATAAATAAATTAAACCAATGTCTGTGTTACTTGAAATAAGGTAATATTGATTATGTTTTTGTTTTAGCCCTTTTCCACTCAGAAGCAATCAAAAAATGGCTGTATGAAACCAGCATTAAACCAGAAAAGCCTGCGAGTAACTTGCTGACTGTTGAGGTTTTATGCTGTTTGCTGCTCATAAGTATCTTAGAGTTGGAAATTAAACCTTAAAATCTTAAATTAAGTTAGAAACTTCTTTTATTTAATTTGATTTTCTAAAGGACTATAAAAGTGTCAAAATGCAGTAACTGAGTGGGAAAGGGTGAAACTAATGTATGTGTTACTGAACTAAGGTCATATTGATTAATTTTTTTCTTAATTTAATTTCTGTCATACCCGTTATGTTCTCCACCAGGATCGTCCCAGGGCGTGTGATCAACATCAAGAGCAATGCCATGACGAGCTACACAGAGGACGGGCAGTACAAGGAAGGCACCCCTGGGGCTTTCTCCTTCTCCAGCATGGAACTGGGAGCCAAGGCTGTCATGGAACTGCCACCACCCATGCCTCTCAAACTCACTGTTGGTTTCATGGTGAGAAAACCTTCATCATCAATGTTGTCCATCTAGGCCCATATTCACCAACATAATCTTTAGAATATTCTTGAAAGTGTTATTTTTAAGAACTGCTTATAAGTGAAGTCTAGCCAGGCATTCATTACCTAGAATTGCAACATTCTTTATTTAGAACAATTGGTAACTGACAGAAGCACCATTTTTGCCCCTACATATTCACACTTTGAAGTATGTCTTTTTGGATCTGAGAATACAGGCCCAGGTGTTAGTCCTTGAATAAGACATTAATTCTTTTCTGTTTTTATCCTTTTGCTACTCAAAAGCAAAGTGAAAATGGCTATGTGTTATCGCAGGATGTTCTGGTTTTATGCTGTTTGCATACTCATCAGTATCTTAGGGTTAGAAATGAAGCCTTTTAAACGTGATTATATTAAGAAAGGACTTGCATTGATTTTCTAAAGGACTTCAAATGCGTCAAAATGAGTGTCTGAGGGGTAAAGGGTTAACTATGTCTACTTACTAGTAGGTCCTTAAGCACCATTGAGATGGTATGGTTGATTTAACGAGTGAAAGTCAAACAAGATTGACTCAACTCATTGTCAATTAGAGCTCTCTGTTAGGTCAATTTGGGGCTCATACATTGTTCATTTCTATACAATTTTGTATTAATTGTTTTTTATCTGGAACTATGAAAGTTTGTTATATCCTGATATCAACAAAGGTTTTATTGATTTTTGTTCTATAGCATGTCGTGTAAGCACACCTTAAATTGTGAATACTTATTTTTAAAGATTAATTTCCATGGATTTAAAGAACAACATAACAATATGTCTTTTGAGCTTTAATTAGTTTAATGATTTTAAATATTTGGTCAATTCAAAACTTAATTCAGTAAATTCACAATATCAATGGAATTAGCATAATTAGAGAATGTTCCAGATAACCTGGTCCTGTCCGAGAAAGAAATAGTATAAATCATCATTGTCTGTCATCTTCAGGATAAAATAAACAAGAAATATCTTTTAAAAAGATTTACGGCGTTGATTGTGGTTGGAGTTGGTGAAAGGTAAAGAGTTCAAAGGATGAGATCAAAGATAGCAGTTCTTAGCTGCATCACACGCAGTACGGGATGTTATGCGGAGTTTTTACGGCTTATTTTACATTATTACATATTGCTGGTCATGATCCTATACTGTAGATACAAAACCAAAAGAAGAATGGAAGTGACATTAAAACATATGAGTCAACCGGCCACACGTGAAGTATCCGTACATATTTTAAATATTTATGCTCGCGTTCTTTGAACAAACCTGTTTTAGTGGATTTGTCGGGCATTGCTATTTGATTCAATTATTAACAGTATCGAGAATCATTGCGCTCATGCTTAATACATTAGTCAATATGGTGGAATAATTCTTGTTAAATTAATCAAAAATAATATTTATCATGGTATTCTTGAAAACAAATTAAGAATCTATTATTGACATACCATAATTATATCGCTGAATATCTTCATTTAACATATTTCTGGTCTAAAGAAAATTCCAGTTCACATAGTTCAAGGGATAGCGTCTATATTATATAACGATTATTGTACTGGCCGCGAACTGACCCTGATACCTTGCGGGTTGGAATGCAATTCATTAGAGGGAGGCCAGGCTTCCACTGCTGGAACGACAGCTTGTTTAAATCTTTATACTTTACATGTTAAATGCTCAATTTTGAAAACAATTTAAAATGGTTTGGCCAAAACAAATATCAGGATAGAGAAAAACGATACTTTTATGAACATAAATATACTAGTACACAGACAGGAATATGGAAAACGCTCTGGCGTGGCAATCCTCTGAAAATAAAAGGTGCACGCACAAACTGTATTGATGTCGAGAGTTGAGTGTAAAACTGTTCTATCTATCAAGCCTTTTCATTAGAGAAATTGTTTCATGCTGAACACCGTCACGCACTAAAACAGTGTTACAAAATCGCGGTCATGTTTCCAATGTTCTGGTGGTAAGTTCAAATCAGCCAATTGAATAAATGAAGTGTATTCTTTCGTATCTAGCCGCGGGAAATTTATTTGAATTTATTGGACACTTACAAAGGTCAGGTAAGGTGAAAAGCTGGCTTATACAGCTACGCCGAAAAAGTATTGATATTACTGATAGAGGTTATGTTCACAACATGTTTAGTATTAGAGAAATTAAAATAATCCAAAGTAACTGTAATTTTTTATTAAATTATCTACAGGATATCAAGTATGACTCGGCGTTTAAAGCGGACTCCATGGAGATCCTTGCCACTGATTTCTCCTTTGAGCCCCTTGCCCAACTGGTGTTGATAGGGACCAGTCGCGAGCCCCAGCTTGGAGACGCTGTCACAGCGGGCGCTGGAGGGGGTCATGCTTCACAGGGAGGCAATGGTGAGAGATACAGTACTTGGGAATATAAACTGTTCCGCAAAAAAAACGTGATCAACAATTTATTGATCTGCTTTCTAGGAAAACTTTGCTCAATGGGAAAACTATGCTCAATGCATGTGTAAAATGTTGTCCCATATTAGCCTGTGCAGTCTGTCGGAAAATTAAGAGTCACGAAAAATAATTATTTTTGCTTAAAAAAAGGGGTGTCAGAAAACTTAGAGTGTCCAAAAACATACAGTCATTACTGTATTTATAGGTCTCGGTAGTATCAACCACATTTGCATGATGTTCAAATTATAATTGTTTTTGGTGATATCAGGTCCCAACAGTACCAACAACTCTGCATTTTGTTCTCTTCATGATGAAATTCATTTAAATCAGGTCTCAGAAGTATCAACCACACTTCATTATATTTTGTCTATAATTGTATTTGATAATACCAGGTCAAGGCACCAACAACACTGGAGGAGTGGCCTACAATTCACTGTACAAGCCAAAGTTGCCAGGCAGCCGTGGTGGTGGAGGTGGGGGTGGACTTGGAGGAGGCAATGTGCTCATCAGAGTCCCTGCAGAGTTCCACGTGGATGGTCAGATACTGGTCGATGGAGCTGATGGAGCCAGTCCCAATGGAGGAGGTGGCAGTGGTGGATCTGTCTTCATCGAAACAGGTCAGTTGCATACAGTTTGTGTGTTGTGTGTATTTGGACGTTAATGTGGTACTTACCTGCTGAGCTGCATTATGTGGGGACCAGGAGTGTGTCTCGGCACTCCTGCCTAATTACCGTACTAGACTTACAAAAGTCTGGACAAATTTTGAAGTGCAGCTGCTATTTCCAGCCAATTGTTTTTTACTGAAAGATATGTAATTTTTGTCTTGGTCTTGTGCGGTTGGGGGGGGGGGAGGAAGGCAGAAGACCCATGGGAAACCACACATGTCCGATATGGCAACTACCAACCAAATTAACATGCTGCAGGGAAGGGGAAGTGAGCCTGGGTTGCCTGCCTAGGTGAGAAGCAGTTATGCCAACAACTGCCCTAACAGGACAGCCAGTACTATACAGTGATAGCTGTCATTCTTTCAGATTTAAACTGATGTTTAGTGGATGACCACCTCTCTTGTTAATCAAACACATAAAATTATTGTATGTGGATCTGTGTTTATTATGCCCCCCTTCAAGAAGAGGGGGTATATTGCTTTGCACATGTTGGTCGGTCTGTCGGTCCACCAGGTGGTTTCCGAATGATAACTCAAGAACGCTTGGGCCTAGGATCATGAAACTTCATAGGTACATTGATCATGACTCGCAGATGACCCCTATTGATTTTGAGGTCACTAGGTCAAAGGTCAAGGTCACGGTGACTCGAAATAGTAAAATGGTTTTTGAATGATAACTCAAGAATGCATACGCGGCCAACAGGGCACACTCTGAACAATATTACTGAAGCAACTGGTCTGTAATCCTAAATCTATAATTATCAGTCCAATGAAACATCATCCTTTTAGTAAAATACAGTGGATCAGTAAAAATATTATCAGAATATGAGATTTTTTGTATATTTTGTATATTAAATATTGTGTTAATGTTTAATTTTGTTGATTAATATAAATATAAGCGGGAGGCGGAAAACTACAACGGGCGAGGCATGGTATCGTATTGCGCAAGGGGGGGTTAGAGGGTTAGGGTAAGGGTTAGGGTTAGTGTTAGGGGTCGGGTTAGGGTTTGGGTTAGCCTAAACCAACCTTACCCAACCCGACCCCTAACCGTTACCCTAATCCTTTTTTGGGGTTATCACCCCTGACCATGCCTCGCCCGTTGTAGTTTTCCGCCTCCCAAATATTAGCAGGACAGGGGAGGTAATACACTATTATATCTTTGTTATATACAGGGGAAACAAATGCAATAAGTTTAAATTTATTGTTACTGCATTTGGCCTCCCTTGTAAATTATATTAAATATTTAAACAAATGTAAGGCTAACTGCTAACTGATTTTGTAATGGCATACTACTACTACTACGACGACTAATGCTGCTTGCTGCTGCTACTGCAGCTGCTGCTTAGCTGCTGCGCTTGGTGCCTACTTCTCACTACGACTACTATCTACTACTACTACTTCACTCTACTCTAACTAACTTACTTCTACTTTTACTACTACTACTACTACTAACTACTATCTACTACTACTCTACTACTAGCTACTTACTACTATTACTACTACTACTTAACTACTACCTACTACTACTACCTAACTACTCTACTAACTACTACTACTACTACTACTACTACTACTACTACTACTACTACTACTACTACTACTATTACTACTACTACTACTACTACCACTACTACTACTGCTACTACTCTACTACTGCTACTGCTACTGCTACTACTACTACTGCTATTACTACTTCTACTGCTAATACTACTACTACTACTACTGCTACTACTACTACTACTACTACTACTACTACTACTACTACTACTACTACTACTACTACTACTACTACTACAACTATTATTTACAATATAGCCTTGCATCATGCATAGATTAGTGTACAAGTAGTACTGCTTTGTACGTTGTTAAATATTATATGTTAAAGAATAAAAGAAACATTAAATGGGTGGATTTGGTCAGCTGTAACGGGAGGAGGAGACTGAATATGTCCTGAAATTAGTCAGTGAAAACCAAGATTTGGTCAGGGACAAGTCAGTGAAAAGTCAGGGAATTTTATTTCATCAGGTGGGTGGCAACCCAGATAAACTACATAGCAACTTCATATTTTGCTTACTGGGGGGCATTGTATTTCTCAAAGAAATCTTGTTACGTGTAGACATGGCTGTCTGCTATACTTACAGTCTGATACTAATGTTAATTAGATAACTAAGTGTTAATAAAAAACAACAAAATTGCTCTTAAACACTGCAAGAGATGCAATATAGATCAAGGATTCGTTAAAATAAACCTTTTACAATTATTGTCAAAACTAGTATCATGGTTTGTGATATAATGAGCCTCCTTATGGAAGAACTGAGCTTAACGCATGTGCGTCCCTGATTAGCCTGTGCCGGCCAGGACAACACTTTCATCTATTATATTTATTTATTTTCTTAAGGAAAGTCTTAGCAAAAATTCAATGTAGGGGAAAGCTGATCACAATGGCTGATCAGGAATGATATTTCACGCACATTTCCCCCAGAACGAGGCTTATATAATGAAAATCATGTTGCGCCTACAGGCCAGTTTTCCGGTCACGGCCGCATCTCCTCGATGGGTGGTCAAGGGTACCAGACTGCAGGTGAGGGAGCGGGAGGCAGGCTGGCAATACACACCTGGGACTACAACATCTTCAAGGGAGAGCTCTGGGCCTACACTCCTGGAGGATCTACAATCAGGGACGGTGGGGGACCAGGCACCGTGTTTATAGAAGATAAGAAGGGGCCATTTGAATACCAAAGCAGGTAGCGTGACTGGTTTTGTATGCTCTGAATATTTGAATACCAAAGCAGGTAGTTTGGTTTAAACCTGTTTATTTTATCTTGATTGAATGGAAAGCCAAAGGCTTATTAAAACACTCTTGAGTCAGATATTAATGGAGAACCAGTATTTGGTGTCTATGAGGGAGATCTTAGAAGATCACTCTCACTGGATCCAACCCATTACCTCCTGGTGGCTAGGTTGACACCATCTCCACTATGCCATTTCCACCTCTTAGTAGGTAGCATAACTAGTTTTATATGATCTGAACAAAAAGTGTAATTGTGTTTTGTTGGACTCCTTTTTATATTAGAGGAGTTATGATAAGGTCAATTTGTTGACGATTTTCTTCAAGCATTACCATTTTTGTCTGTGTCAGCTGTTAATTCTTTTTATAAATACATAAACCTGGCCATTGTAATTATTATAAACTGCAGATTATTATTTGAGATGTATTATAAGACTAAAATCTTCACATGTTTTTATTTTTTTTAAATTCTGGGACTTATATCAATCTTTACTTAAGTCAATAATTTGACTAAACTTCCTCAATTTAGTAAACGAGTTTGAACTTCTTTCTTAACTTTGTGTTCACAAATGTCTTTTTGAGTTTTAGTGAACGATGAGTTTGACCAAGAACATGTTAGTCTAACTAGATCATAGTGAACGATGAGTTTGACCAAGAACATGTTAGTCTAACTATATCATAGATTTAAGAATGTCTGTGAGCTTATCAACATTCTCCTTTCTTCCCTTAGTGGAATCTCAAACTCTTCCACTGAGTTGAGGTTTAACTAGACAATCTTCTTGATACTAGGCTCTAGAGTGATCATTTCTATCAATGTAGCCTTAAGAGTTTTCAGTGTTGTTTAATAAAATTGTCATCATTGTTGGTTGTATATCAGCACTGTTATCTATAAAGACTGTCCTAAAATTAATCTTAGCGCACCTGAGCACATTTTTCTTCTCTCAAAACCATACCTCAAGTGAGAAATCTACAGCCATCTTGGCCTTCTTGTTTATAGTTCCAAACTATACTAGCTGGACCAGTATTAAATGCATTTTTTACTTTCTATTTATATATTATATAGCGTCACTGTTATCTTTCTGACTGGAAACAGTTTGTTGCTATCTTTGTGGACAATATCCTTTCATTGTTACTGTACTTGTAAACGATCATTTCCATTGTAGACTGTACATAGATGGGCGCAATCTGCTTATCCCTAAACCAGTTGTTGTGAATGAACTGAACCCTCGCCATGTCACAGATTCAACCCAGAAAACTACCAACAATGCTAACCTTGACTTTGAACATCTCACAGTGCAAAAGAATGTATGTACTTCATATCTTTTTATGCTTTGATATAAATGCCTGATGAAATGTTGAAGTGTGAAAACCTGTTTGCATGGTTAAAGTTGAATGTCCAACAGAAATATTTACATAATTTATAAAAAATACTTGATGATTATAATTGAAATTTGTATTATTTGAATCAAATCTTTGTTTAAATGACATGTAGTTAATTTATAAATTAATCTGGTATGAAAACACTGATTAACAATGAACCTCTTAATAACAATAAACTTTACATTTACAATAGTTTGTTAAGCCCTGATTGAGCATAAATATTAGCAAACTAGAACAAAGACCTATAGATAGAACAGATTGGAAACTTCGCGCCTTATCGGGCTATCTCTCGGCGGGGTCACGTGGTCGGGAAACTGATAAGAACACTTGAGATCAGCAGACGATTTATTCCATGAATCAATCGGAGTAGTCCGGAGATAGCCGGTGTATCACGATTGCGATAAGATAGCGACGCGTCAGTAGCAACGGCTACGATTATAGAGCAAAGTTATGCGAAAATGTTACGGCGCTGTAGAAAGGCGGCTGTAACTTGGTCAATAATGATCCGATTTTTATAAAATAAAGTTTCATAGAAACATGAGTAATTATGTTTTTATAAAATCTCGATTTTATTTACCTACAATAAGAATTTATAATGCCGCGATCATTGAAGAAATTGCGCTAAGAACTTCCAAATCGCGGCGAGAATGCTGTTGAATAGTTTATTTGAAAGGCTTTTGCTGATAAAATATTCTTGTATAATTTGGTATTTCAAACAGTTAAAACCTTATAAAATATTATTATTTCAAAACGGATAGATATATGTGGACACAAAGATCTAGGTCTCTGATTAAAACAACATTACAGTAAAATAAATGCTATGATCGTTTGATCCAAAAACGGTTTTAGTTAGACTTATTTCAATATTGATTGTGTAGATTTTTTTCCATTGTTTAATTCTCTTTTTATTTAGATCTTATTCATGAGTTATAGGTTATTAAAGTTTTGTTTGTAATCCAGTTTTTTTCTTTTGGTAATTAAATTAAGCTTTCAGTATTGTGGGCTAGGATTTCGCGAAAAGAAAAAAACAAAAACATTTCACGCGCGTGTAAATCATCGGATCAATTAGCGAACTTAGATGCTTTGTGTGTTTTTTCTTTACTCTTGAGAATTAATTAAAAGAAGGGATTCTTACTTCAATTATCAGTTTGCGTTGTTGATTGATTTTAATTGTGTGATCAGTGGCCGCGGCCGGCGAATTCATGATTTATATGTCATTGTGATGTTCAATTAAGGTAAGTCTTTGTTGTGAATGTGTTAGATTTTAATATACATGTTTATAATAGTACGTTATAAACACGGTGAAATGCTGTATAAAACTGTTTAAAAAAAGGCTATTCTCGATTGTGTATCTTATAAGTTGGACATACTAGTAAAAATTCTTACTTCAACGATATGGGATGAGAAATAGAAAAGTTTTTCAAAAAGAAAAAAAACACTATGGCAACAGGTGTGAAAAATGCTTGAATGAAATAACAGTATAAAATTGTACAAATTGTACAAAGGCAAAATCCTTTAAAATGACTTATTTTGGTCTACTTTTTATAAATCATACCTAGAATTACATATCACCAAGCATAACAATCTGACTTAATCGATTTGGGATGAAAAATGAAAAAGTTTATCAAAAAGAACAAAAACACGTTTGACAGCTATCTTGTACAACAGAAGAAAAGAGCTTAAAATTGTACCAACATTGTAAAAGGCCAAATACTTTAAATTGAATATTTTCTTCTAGTTTGTTTAAATCTATACTTAGATTAACATATTGCATAGCATAAAAAATCTAACTTTAAAGATATGGGATGAGAAATAAAATAGAAAAGTGTTTCAACAAAATACAAACCACTAGATTGAATGAAATAACAGTATAAATAGTACAAATTGTACAAAGGCAAAATCCTTTAAAATACCTCATTTTCGTCTACTTTTTATAAATCATACATAGATTAACATCTCACCTAGCATAAAAATCTTACGTTATCAATTTGTGATGCTTAATGAAGAAGTTTATAGAAAAATGCGTTGGGCCTTTCAATTTTTCAAAAATTATCGAAAATGAACGAATCCAGTGTTCTCTTTCAAATTCCGATAAATTAATAATTAATTAGAATAATAACTACCAAAACCTAAAGAATTATCAACACAGAAAATAAATACTTATTTTTAATCACACAAAAAATATTCAATATGTCTTTTTTCGGCGACCGACTTTGCTCACTACGTTAAGTTCGTAACGTTGCGCTTTCAGGCATTCATTGCTCTGCAAACTGACAACCGAGCGCTAAAAACACTAATTAACACATTAAAATTGTTAATAACAATATTAAAATAATATAAACTTACCAGATCATGCTCAGAATACCCTATGACATCAAATATTAACGACTAATTACGAAGAATAATTGTTTGCTTTATAAAAAAATGGCCGACAGCAGCTGGAACAGGGAAGAATCTACAGGTACACCGGCATCTCCAAAATCAATGTCACGTGACCCGCGTCCGCCGATAGATATTATCGCATATCGCTATAGCGAAGACGAGAGATTCCAATCTGTGTTATCTATAGGTCTTTGACTAGAACCCTATTTGTGCAGCCAATATTAGAGATAGACCTCATTGAGCGTAAACATAATTTTAGTCAACCCCACTTTCCTCATGTTTCCAGGAAATATTAGAGATATCAGTTAAGCCTTTATTGAGTGTAAATACATGTACTAATTCAGCTTTTCACATTTTTCACATGTTTCAAGGTGTAGTGTTTCTTCTACAGAATACACTATTTATCACCATTAAAGGAACTTCATTTAAGGAACAAACACCATTGAAAGTATCAGGTTTTATTTACATCCATACTCGTCAAGCATACAAAACAGTCTGTCTCTGAACATGCTATCAAAGAGGCATTCATGTTGAAGGCGTGTCTTGCAAGTAGGCGTGGCCAGTGCAAGCTATACCACACAAGGCAATTTAAGAGATATCAGTATAGCTCCCATTTGGTGTAAACATAAGTTCAACTAACCCCACTCTACTCGTGTTTCAAGGCAATATAAGAGATATCAGTTTATACTTCACTGATCATAACCATACCTTAAGCTAACCCCACTTTCCCTGATGTTTTCAGGCAATGTTAGAGATTGCAGCAGGCAGGGAGAACATCAATTCCATCAACCTTGACTATGTGATGGGAGACCGCACAGGCTACCTTCACCTGGCCAATGGGCAGACAGGCTATGTGGAGTACTCGACCTATGCCACACTGAGGTCTGTGCCACCTATCAACTTCCATGTGGACGTCAACTCCAACATTTGGCTCTCTGCAGATTTCCAGCTTATTGGCATCCAGATCCCAGCTATGCAGGTAATAGACTCACTCCAGAATGGGAAATCACACTTATAGACAAGTACAAACCTAGCTTACCCAACCGGAAATATTTGTCCAGTGCATAACTTTGTCCAGCATAAATGGATTTAAAAATTACTTGCCATAGGTGATCAGCATAGTGAGGCAAAGTATTGAGCTTATAAACCATGCTTCTAGCTTCAAGGTCAATGTCAAAATTCAAGGTCAATTGTCAAATTTAGGAAATATGTACTTGACTCTGTCTCATAACAATTGACCCTGTCAGTTATAAGCATGATGAAATGGAATGTACTGCATAAGAGCTAGGTTTATATGTCAAAAGTGAAGGTCAAAATTCAAGATAAATGGTAAAATTTTGTTTTTTTGTCTCTACAGCATAATGGTTTTAAGTTGCATTTGCCCTGAGTGATCATCATGGTGAACCAGAGTGTACATATTGACAGTTGTATATCTCTGTGTTACAGTTGGACGGCCACATGGTCGGTGTACGGAACCTGACCCTGGAAGAGAACGTACAGATGTTCATATCAGACACAGCCACAAACAGCAAGGTGGTTGCTGGACAACTGCAGCCATACCCTGCTGGTAATGAATAGCTGAAAGAATTGTTGCCTTGATCGTAGCCATGCTGTGGCATGATAGTATGGGGTTGGCTTAATGATCCAAAGTTTTTGAGGTGATCTCCTTCTGAGACTTTTATGTCCAAGGACAGCAAGTACTGGTTCTATCTCGGAAACAGATTGAAAAGTGGTCAGACATGCCTAAGCCTTTCAAAGAAGTCGAATTTAAATAAATGTTTTTTTTAAGGCTAAACAGTTGGGAACTCTACTTTTACTAAATTATTATTAAGTTATTAGTTGTATCTTATATAGCGCTTCAAAATTATATGGGTTCCTTTTTATATGCTAAGGATATATTATTATGTAACAATTACGCAGGATGGGTGGGCGAATGGATTGGCTGTTGGATGGTGGGTGGGGCGCTTATAGTTCTCAGCAAATCCTCTCAAAACTGTTAACATATATAGGGGAGGCATAGCTCAATAACCAGCTAATTCACACCAGGCACTTTACAGTTATTGCTCTTTCCTTATACAAAGATTTAGAATTTGCTCTCTTAACAGTTTTCTTTGAATCTTTCTAGACATAAAGTGTAGGTTTAAGTTATTGCCTTTTCTTAATAAAAACAGTGAAATTTGCTGTGTCAGATCTTGAACACAGTGTTCATAGAGTATTCACCACACTTTATGCAAATGTTTGTTGGCATGAAAAGGTACCAAGTTCAATAATCAGCCCAAAAGCATCAGGCACTCTAGAGATTGTTCCCTTTAATTATACAACAAATGCAATATTGGTTATTTAAGCTGTCTAAAGTGATTCACATTTTACCAAACTTTCCAGATAAGGAGGCCATTGTTTATTACAATATTTTATTTTTATTATGCACACAAACAATCTCAAATCTCAGCTATAAGAATATGAACACATTCCTCCTCAAACTCAATGATTATTTAGACTCAAAACTCAAAACAACTTCTTTTAACAACAACTAGAGCATGATGATCAAACTCATTTCAAAAATTGAGAAAAGGCTCAAAGTTGAGTCAGATTATTTACTTAAGGTATGTTTATGATACAGGAACACTGGGTATGGGAAAGCTGGCCATGCAGGCAAACGCTCTCATCAACCACGAAGATTTCTTCAACATGGAGTGTGCCTACATACATATGCGCTTCTCCTCTCTAATCTCTGCCAATCGTATCAATGTGGATGCTGGGGAAATACTCATGGAAGGAGATGCAACTTTTGATGTCTCAGGTAAACAATTCAATGTATGCAAGTCTTGCTGTGGGAAAACAGGGCTAAATGCTTAATTCAAGTGCGTAATGTTTCGTCTCAGATTAGCCTGTGCAGTCCAAAAGGCATCTCAGAAATGACACTTTTCTCCTAAAAAGAGCCTTTCTTTTAACCTTTAATAGTATAAAAGCAGAGAGTGTCATCACTGATAAGCAAGTGCAAACTGCACAGGCTGATCTGGCACGACACTGTATGCACAGGCATTAAGTTAAGGACATTCACATGGAGGGAGATGCAACACTGGATTTCTCAGGTGAGCAAGTCAATTTTATAAATTGCTAATTTCCACTTGTTTGATTATTTTTAGGTCTGCATTTTAACCCTTTGAAAATCAAATTAGATTAAAAGCCATTCTTACTAGATATAAATTCTAAATTTTATATTTCCAACCATGAGATACTGATGAGCAGCAAACAGCATAAAACCTGCACTTACTGCGAGTCACTGGTTGCATATAGCCATTTTTACTTTGAGCGGGAAATAGTAAAGAGTATCATACCAAATGACCATCTTCATAATCACAATAATGATCCACTGACTTTCGTGCTTGCAGATCGTGGAGGTGATGGTGACATACTATCAGGCCAGGGCAGTGTTGTCAATGTGTCCGATGCACAGACTGCAGGCATCGGAGGGGGCCATGGTGGATATGGTGGTGGAGCGGACCGAAATGTCTACATATCAGGTGCGGTTATTTTCAGTTGTATTTAAATGTATTTTTTTTACCTGGATCACATTGGAAGCCTTATGCTTGTTTGAAGATTTTATGTCCTGGGCAGATACAGTACTTAGTGTTTTTTTATGTAGATCTTATGAATGCTCCCAAATTCCAGATCATACCCATGACCTTTCGGTCGCTAGGCGGACGCCATAATTTACTGTTTAATCTTTAAAATTGGAATATCATTGATCCATGAACTGTAAATGTATTTTTTATAGTCTAAGTTTGTCCTAATTTCATCAGGTAAAATATATGCTTTGCTAAAGATTTCATTTTGTATTATGTTCATTCATAATACAAGTGTGCATTTTATATTTGTCCACTTCAAATTCTATAGGAATCACATTTACATTTAAATTTCATTTCCATTCACTTATTGTTGATATCAATGAACAGAACACAAAGACATGATATTCTTACAACTTATTTACTAATTGAAATGTCATTGAATTTGACCATTAGAACAGGCTCATATACATATTTTTGATTGTTTATTTGTTGATTAAATTGTTTACTTGTGTGACAAAATATAGCTAGGCAAGATCTAAGCTTGCAGTTTGATGATTTACTTTAATGTGATCTAGCAAAATTGTGTTACCTCGGTTCTTTGAATGTTTACTAATAATATTGAACCATGAGTGCCAAGAAGTAAAAGCCCTCTAAAATATTCTAAAACTTCAGATTTTATAAAAATTCCTTTGATTTTCAATTCTGACTCTCTGGAATTTGCCAAATATGATTTGTGAATCATCAGTTTGACAATTGAAGTGATAACATGATAAAAGATAATGAGAACAAAAAAATCTGATAGACTCTCTCAGAAATGAGAATGTATGATTCAGTTTAGACAATTGTAAGCAAGCCTTGCTGTCTGACATGCAGATGTATTAAGACCTCAGTCTGGAAAAATGGCGCTAAATGCATGTACGTAGAATGTCGTCCCAGATAAGCCTGTGCAGTCTTCTATTGCTGTGTACTTATGATTATATGTAATGCAATTGTTTTATCTGTTGCCTGTCTGGGTATTCATCATCATATTTGATGCCTTCCTATTCTTTGTTATAGGAGCACCGTATGGTTCCTTCAAGACTCCCCACCACACTGGCTGTAAAGGTGGTGGCTCCCAGCCCGGTAACGGTGGAGGTCGCATTGACATCAATATCGTCATGGGATTCCACCTGGACGGCAACCTGTTCAGCGTTGGTGGCAATGCCCGTGGAGCTAACAGCGGTAAGGCATTTCTGTAGCATATTGAAAGGTATACAATTTTTCTCTTCTCAGAACCGAGGCTTTTTTTAAAGGTAACACCTACAACATTGTTAAATGTGCACATTTCACAATTTTTAATACTGTAACGGATTTTCGAGATGTTAAATACATTTTATGGTTCACAACAAAAATCGGGCCTAAAATACGTTTTTACCCGTCACAGTTGTTTATCGTCAAACACTTATCTGCTTAAATACTTTACAATTTGTTTTAGAAAAGGATGCCCCATAGCGGTTTCTACTGTATTTTTATGCTTTTATACAATTGAAAAATGAAGTGCATGAGAATACTAAGATGAACTGTAACGTATTTAATATTCCAATTTAAAAAATATCCTTTATTCTTAGACGTATGTTTAAGATTTGTTTGGTGATTATGAGCCCTGACCATGTGTTCACTATACTAGGTGGAGGCAGTGGTGGCAGTGTGCATGTGGTGACCCAGAACTTCTCAGGACATGGTCTCATCGAAACATCTGGTGGAAACGGTATTCAATACGGGTATGGTGGAAGTGGTGGTAGAACAGCCGTTCACGTCAACTGGTTCCGAGAGTACACTGGCTCTTTGATTGCATACGGTGGTTTTGCTGGAAGTTCTGTACCTGCTACTGATGAAACCAGGAATGGTGCAGGTGGAACAATTTATGTAACAGATTCAAACTCTATTGGGCTGGACAAGAAAGAGGTACTCATAGTAGAAGGCAAGCCGGTATATGTTGATGGGTATGTAAGACTCGTCATTGACAATGATAACAGAAACCATGTTCTTGGCACGATGGTGATGAGTGATACAGGTACCACGCCCCATGTGTTTGAATTTAATGAAGTTAACGCCAACAACCATGCAGTTCTCTGGATTGAGGGTGACAAGTCAGAACTAATTGTTCATAAATTCAGTGGTGATCGCACAGGCATGATGCATTTATCTGGACAACAGAAAGTCTGGTCCGAATATGTGGCTTCAACAAGTGGCTACACTGTGGCACCAGTGAGTTTACAAGATCGATTATGGAGCAGAGATAATTCTACCATCAACCACCATATTGTTGGGAACACGCAGTGACATGAGCGGATTGATGACCATGGTACAAAATTTGACAATTGCTGAAGGGGCCAAAGTGGAGTTCACTTCTACAGCACAGACAGCTTTGATTGAGGCTGGTTCATATGTACACATGACTAAGCCAGGAAATATCAGCTTGAGTCACCTGACCATTCAGAGAGGCTCGGAGGCCATATTCACGGAGAAACCTGGAAGTGCCTTAGTACTGGACTTGGTCAAACTGAGTGTGAAGTATGAAGGTCTCATGTGGATGAACAAGGGCACGATAAACTCTGCCAATGGTGTTGTGGAGAGCCTGGGAATCTTGAATGTGGACTACATGGGCCATGTTGAAGGCTCAGGTCCAGGAATGGGAGGATCAAGTGGTAGCTATGGTTACGGTGCTGCTCATGGTGGTCATGGTGGAGCCCCTAAACCGAACGTTGGTGGAACACCTTATGACTCAGTGTACATGGCAACACACCCAGGTAGTGGTGGTGGTAATGGTGATGGTCAGGGGGGTAGAGGTGGTGGGTACCTCCATTGGATTGTGGGTGAACTGCTCTGGGTTGATGGTGAAATCACCTTGGAAGGAGAGGCCGGTCAGAGTGGCAATGGTGGAGGTGGCAGTGGCGGTGGTATACTCATTGAGACCATGAATTTCACAGGCTTTGGTCACATTGACTGCCATGGTGGTGAGGGTAGAGGAGATGGTGGTGGTGGCTCAGGAGGTAGAATCTCTATCCATGTAGACTTCGCAAATAAATACATTGGACGCCTCAACGTGGTAGGGGGCCTTGGTCGTGGTCTCCTGCCTTCAGGTGCAGCAGGGACTGTGTACATCCAGGAAAATGCTAGGGGTCCCCAATATGCTGATATCAAGTATGACTCGCTGACAGGGCAAGAGGTGATAACAGCAACTAGCAGAAGAATTGAGATAAACAATGAGGATATTGATAAGCATCTGTATACGAATCACGCCGAGCCGTGGCTTTACACCATGCTTTATGAAGGAGAGCAAACAGAGTACGAGTTTGATGAAGCCATGCTGGAAGGACATTCAAATCTGCTCATTGAGTACCCAGATAACACCCTTAATGGAAGCCAACCGTGGGCAGTGACAGTGAAAATCCACTTGTTTGAAGGGGACCGCACTGGTGTTGTGAGACTGCGGGATCGACAAAGGTTGTACGTTGAGGTTATAGAATCTGTCTCAAATGAAACGATTGCTCCTTGCAGCTTCAGAATTGATAAAGGCAGTGAAGCATTCTTTCCAACAACAACAAACATGCGTGGGTCACGCACAGTGTTAGCTGGTCAAATCACTGGAGTGGAAGATATGATGATCCGACAAGGCTCTATTTTGTTCCTTTCAACTGCAATCAACAGCTTTAATGGAAAATCGCGAATATGTCATGGTAACAACGCCAGGAAATTTCACCTTCCCCATTCTTCGGATCATGGCTGGCGCTCAGGCTGAATTTAGAGACATCACTGGATTATGTGTGGTAACTGTAGATGAATTTTACGTGAAATACCTTTCTCTACTTTTGATGAACTTCGTCCGCATAGACTCTAGCTATGCCCATATTGAGAGCCAGGGAGAGTTAAATATGGATGGGGTAGGATACGGACCAGAGAAGGGCCCAGGTGCTGGGTTTACAATCAATGATTCTCCACGCACAGGTGTCGGTGCAGGCCATGGTGGCTATGGTGGTGGTCCAGGTCCAGCCTATGGCGGTGTGCCCTACAATTCAATTTATGAGCCAGTGATGGCAGGAAGCGGGGGTGGCAACAGTTCTGGTGAGGGTGGATCAGGTGGTGGTTACCTGGAATGGTACAATGGCGACCTCATTGAAATCAACGGATTGCTGACACTTTCTGGGGCGGATGGAAAGGGAGGTAATGCGGGAGGTGGCAGTGGCGGTGGTGTGCTACTTCACTCGATGAACATTTCAGGACATGGTGTCATAGCTGTCCCAGGCGGTAATGGAGTGGGTATAGGTGGGGGTGGGTCTGGTGGAAGAGTCTCCATGAACTGCAAGTTCCGATACTCTTATGGAGGGCAGTACCTCAACTATGGTGGTGACAGCACAGGCAGTGTAAGCAGTTCCCATGCTGGAGCCTCTGGAACCACTTTCATTGAGGAGAATAAGCGAGCCCTGCAATACCGCATGACCAAGTATGATACGGTAAAAAATACCACCTACTTTGATGTGGATCACCATGTTATACATTCAGACAACAAACTCAAATACAGTCCTGCGCCGACTGTCATTCAAGATCCGCCAAGAGAACTGTATGAATTTGATGAGATGGAAATAACTGGCTCAACGTACACCTGGATCTACCATCCCAACGGTGTAGATTTAGTGGAAGTGATAGCACATCTTTTCATCGGTGACAAAACTGGTCAGTTGCACATAAGACCCAAGCAGAAAGTCTGGGTGGAATACATAGAGTCTGAATCTAACATTACTGAAGCCCCAGTGAGCTATATCATAGATTACGGTGCCGAAGTTGTATTCCCAGAAGAAGTGCATATCCATGGTACAAACAGTACTATTGCTGGGCAGGTAACAGGCGTTCACAATATGTACATTGAGTCTGATGCCTGGGTGGAATTCAAAAGTACGGGAAATACAGCTCTATTAGTAAATGGTGAATACTTCAGAAAAACTGCTACAGGTCACTTTATATGGAATGAACTTCACATGAAACGCGGTGGAACTGCGGGATTCTTGGATATTCTCGATTTCCTCGTTGTAGAGACCAGTGAAATTAAAGTCAAGTACCAAGGAAACTTATACATGAACAAGGCATTTATCAACAGCACTTACTCCTGGATTGAAAGTGAAGGTGTCTTCCATTTGAATGGTCATGGATACAAGCAAGAGGAGGGTCCAGGGGCTGGTTTCACAAGGAATTCCGTGGGATGCGGTGCAGGGCATGGTGGGTATGGTGGATGTTCAGACCCTATAAACACTCCAGAGCCCTATGGAAGTATATTTGACCCATATCTGCTCGGAAGTGGAGGTGGAAATGGTGGTGGTGTCGGTGGTTCTGGGGGTGGATCTCTACTCTGGGTTACAAGCCACTATTTTGAACTCCATGGACTTCTAGCTCTACAGGGAACTGATGGCAAGGGAGGTAATGCAGGCGGAGGCAGTGGTGGGTCATTGCTCATTAAATCCCTGAACTTCACAGGGCATGGTGTGATAGACATTGCTGGAGGAAATGCAAGTGGTAATGGTGGTGGTGGGTCTGGGGGCAGAGCGGCCATTCACTGTGAATGGCGATACTCATTTGGTGGAACTTTTATCAACCAGCCTGGTCAGGGAGGAACAGCAGACAAGAGGGAAAGTCATGCTGGGGCGGCTGGAACCTCTTTTGTGAAAAATAACCTACGACCTCTTGAATACAGAATAGTCAAATACATGAAAGGTTCAAGCATCAAGTACTTTGAGGTGGATCACAGATACATACACATTGATTGCAAAATGATTGCATCCCCTGTGGCCACTATGATTATGGAAAATAATACCAGACTCTTTGAATTTAATGAGACAGAAGTAAATGGAAAAGCACGCATTTTGTTCTATCATCCACCAGAACTGACTGCAACAGATATGGTTACTGTTATAATCCACAGATTCTATGGAGATAGGACCGGACAGGTTCATGTGAGAAGTAACCAGCTGATTTATGTGGAATACATTGAGTCAGAATCCAACAGGACTGAGGCACCAGTGAGCTACATCATTGATGCAGGAGCAGAGGTTGTGTTCCCTACTGAAGTGCACATGCAAGGCATTAACACAACTCTAGCTGGCCAAATAACGGGAGTACATCACTTGTACATTCAGGATGGCTGCGAACTAGTCACTGAAAGCACTTCTCAGACTGCTCAACTGGTAGACGAGAAAAAAGTGGAGCTCACCGAACCAGGCAATTTCAGACTTCCCACAATCAATATAATGCTTGAGGGTATCCTACAATTCAGGAAGATTGAAACAGACTTCACAATCAGTGCTGCTTTCCTGCAACTCAAGTATGGAGGAATCATTTACATGAATCACGGTTTTGTAGAGGCAGGAGAAATTGACATTGAAACCACTGGAGAGTTCAGTCTTGAAGGCAGAGGCCATCCTGCAATGCAAGGGCCAGGAGCTGGGGCAGGTCTCAATGGAGGCAGCTATGGAGGAGTGGGATATGGTGGCAATGACGATCTGGCTTATGGCTCTCTGTTTACTCCTAAAGATCTTGGTAGTGGTGGAGGTGGCAGCACTGGTGGAGCTGGTGGAGGTTTTGTGAACTTCACCGTCGGGAGACGCTTCCACATAGACGGAATCATTGATGCCTACGGCCTGGCAGCGAGTGGCAACGGAGGAGGTGGAAGTGGTGGCAGTGTGCTGATCAAGGCCTACAATATGTCTGGCAACGGTGTGATTGATGTATCTGGAGGGAAAGGCAGTGGGTCCGGTGGTGGTGGAAGTGGTGGGAGACTGGCAGCTCATATTGATAGTACCAATGAGTACGGAGGGGCTTACAAAGGTATGGGAGGCGTTCATGGGAATGGGGACCTTAACCATGCTGGTGGACCAGGAACAATTTACAAATATGAGTCATCACGAGGCCCAACGTATCGTGAACTGAAGTACAACCCACGTTTGAATAAAACTGAAATCAAACCAGAACACACGAAACTCACAATTGATAATGGCTACTGGAAAACAACCAACCCAGGTATAGTAATGGAAAAGGACAGTGATTACTATGAATTTGATGAAGTGCAAGTTGAAGGCTACAGCTATGTGCATTTCTACCACCCTGACACCGCGGATGTTATACAAGTGAAGATCCACGAGCTTACAGGAGACAGAAAAGGAATGGTTCGAGTACAGAGTCGACAACAGGTCATGGTAAAGTTTGTGGCAGCTACCCATACTTACATGGACTCCCCGTGTGGTTTCCATGTGGACCCCTATGGAGAACTTATACTTCCTTCCACTTATGTCATGTTGACAGAACAAACAATCATAAGTGGTCTGCTCATTGGTGTTGAAGAACTGATAATTGAAAGAGATGCAGAATTCGTCATAAATTTAAATGCAAGCACATCAGATGTCACTAGAATCACCATGGGAACCATGCAACCAACCAATCCAGGCATTTTCAACATTCAACAGATCTCAACAAATAACCTTGGTTTGTTCACCATTGACATGAACCCTCGACACCTTGTCTTGAGCAGCGCCAATTTTACCATCCGAAATGGTGGGAAAGTGGATATAAATACACAAAAAGTAACACTGGATGTTGCCTACCTTGATGTTGAGAAGGGAGGCTTGCTGGATGGATCAGAAAGTGGATATGCCCGGCAAACAGGTCCAGGGGCAGGGTCTTCAACCTCATTGGATGGAAGTGGCGGTGGTCTCGCCAGTAAAGGTGAGTACTTTGTTATTAGAATGCTTAAACTGCAAAATATCAAGCTTTGTAAACTGGTATTATGTTGTACTCATCACTACACACACAATAAACATGTGTTACGGTCCCAGACATGAAAATAAAAAAGTTAAAAATGTCATAATCTGAAAATTAAATACAATTGAACAATATATTAAAGGATTTAAATAATTTGATAGATAATAGCTGCTTGTACTCTGAGAGACTATTGACATGTTGTGTGTGAGACAAACCTTTCTTTAATTTATGAGGAAACACTCTAAAATGGACACTCTGTAAAAAGCCAACCTTCCAAAACTGAACACATGTTCCGGTTTGCTTTATTTTAGAGTTTTCGCTCTTATTCCATCTTCATGTGAAATAAGTGCAAATAAATCCAAAGACAAAAAAAATATAAGATTGAAAATATTGGTATGATAGGCATAAAAATGACTTTATTTTTATTCAATCTTATCTTGGAATTAAATTTATGCTCAAGCTATGTTATTTTCTCTCTAAATGACCTTCTCTTTGATAACTAATGCCCATCCAGGTGGGCCATCATACCACGGCTCAGCGGGAGGGTCACCTTACGGACGCACTGACTGCTCTGGTGAAGAGTTGGGCAGCGGAGGTGGTGGAGAGAATGGAGGTGCAGGGGGCAGCTACATACGCTTGGTTGTAGGAACGGTAGGTGGTGCTGCTTCATTAAGACATTGTGTTTATCATTTTACTTCAGCTGAATCAATTGTTTAACAACCTATCGTATAAATGAAAGCTTTGCCCTATTGCTTTTTTATATAAAAGTAGCTGGTGTGTTGGTTATTAGCGAATAATTAAAATAAATTAATGAACAATAGCTGGAGGAGTTAAAATGAAAAACTGTCAAACTATATTGATGGTTTCTATACAATGATTTGTAGACAAGTTTTTCAAATGCGACCTTTAAATCTTGCAACTTCAGCAACTGACAAACTATGGCACAATCTCTTCCAATGGTGTTGCGGGCACTACAACATACGGCAGTGGAGGTGGCAGTGGTGGAACAATAAGCATAAATGCCGGGTCTCTAGTTGGACAGGGTACTGTCACGGTGAATGGGGGTCGTGCATACTACTTTGGGGATATCCATGGCAATACAGTTGGTAAGTAAATATGAGCCTTGTTAAGGGAAAACTGGGCTAAATGCATGTGCGCAGTAAGCACTGGCTAATCAGGGACAACACTCTCTGCATCTCTGCTTTTTTAGTTTTCCTTAAAAGACAGTCTTTTCTTTAACCAAGATTCATGTTGAGGCGGAAAGTCTCGTCTCTGATAAGCATGTGTGGACTGCACAGGCTCATCTGGCAAGACGTTTTCCGCACATGCATTAAGCCCAGTTTTCCCAGAATGAAGCTCCTATGTTCAAGAATTTTTTATTAAAGGAAAGTTGCCCATGAATTATAATGTTTTTGTTTTTATAAACTTTCACCTTATAAGCTTATTGTAGAAAATGCACCCAGAAATTGAAGAAAGAAGTCCAACTTTCTGTTGTCCATTGCTGTTTGAAGTAAATTATGTGCTACTATATTCCACTGAAATATATCCATCGTTGGTATACTGGATTGTAAATTAGCTACTGAAGACTAGTAACTACTGGTAGTTGCACACGCAGAAAAACAAACATGTTGAACTTTATTTTAAGTATACATGTGCATGATTTATTAAGTAATATAACTAGTCTTTAGTGATTTTGTTTGTAATGTATTGTGAACATTTGCAAACTGGATCTTCAAAACTTTGAAAAACCCATTTAATCAATAGGTACAAACAAAACTGGCCCCAATCGATGTAGCAATAGTAGTTTTCATTCAAATAATAATAGTTTAACCCTTTCCCCCTCAGGAGAATGGCTATATGAAACCAGCATAAAATCAGAAAAGCCTGCGAGTAACTTGCAGTCTGTTCAGGTTTTATGCTATTTGCTGAACATCAGTATCTTAGGGTTGGGAATGAAACCTTTGAATCTTCAATCTATTAAGAAAGGTCTTAAATTTAATTTGATTTGCTAAGAGACTGCAAAAGCCACATAGTGCGTTTTTGCGTGGTAAAGGGCTAAACCAGTTATACATTTGTCCTAACAGGTAATGGAGGTGGGTCAGGAGGTCGTATCTGTATCAACCTGCGGGAGCCCCTACAGTACCTGGGAACTCTGAGCGCTACAGGAGGCATTTCACGAGATGGTTACCATGGCTCCCCAGGTACTGTCTACGTCGTGTCCACTGTCGGGGATGACGTGACCTCGCACCTGTGGTCAGACCACAACAACAATGCCTGGGGATGTGAGAAACACGCTGTCTATGTTGACGTGGACACCCTCACTTACATCCACCCCTTGAGGGATGCATGCATACATCCAACATCAGTAAGTGTTACAGATATTGAATGCATTTGTTGGTTTCATAAAATGATTGTATCGATACAAAATCCATTCAATAATACAAGTGTTACAGATACAAAATACGCTTTTTGTTTTGACTTCATAACTATTTAATCAAATTTTAATAGTGTATATAAACATTTTTGTTTCTGCTATGTTCTATACTTTCGTATTAGTAATAATAACAGCAAATTTATTATCAAAAGCTATAAATATAGACTCATTGAACCAAAAGTTGAGATTTTTTTTGCAAAAAATGAATATAATTGCTTGTGTATACACGAAAATATTTTCTTGTGTATACATGGACCACAAGTTTAATCCTGTGCTAAATCAATAAACATATGTATAATTGTTTAACTTTCAGGATATAACAATCTCATACATTGGAGGTGATGGTCTTGGTACAGTCTACATAGACTCAGGTGACACGCTGTCTCTAGCAGTGGGTCAGACACGCACCTACATCCAGTCATCCCTCTATGTGGCAGGCACAGCTAACCTCCCACCTTCTGCAATAGCCGAGCAGTCTGTCACATGCGCCGGAACTTTTGTGGGAGTTGAGCACTGGTACTCAAGAGGTCACACCAATCTTCTCGCATCTGGTCAGTCCAAGCTCTCTTCGGGCGCATCCCACCCTGGCAAATACTACTTTTCGACTTTCACGGCACTCAGCGATGGCAAGTTCACGCTGATGGATACTAACGACTACAACGTCATCACTGGACTAGCCCTTGTGACCACCACGTTCCACATGGAGGGGAATTCCGACGGCTATGTGAATAACTCGGTCTCCATAAGCAGCCACCTGGTTGAGATAGAGAAGCGCTCGGTGTTGGATGGCCTTGGTCGTGGGTATGGAGCTAGTGCAGGCAGTGGGGCTGGATGCAGTACCAGCTGTGGGTCTGGTGGAGGGCATGGAGGTAGTGGAGCATCTTGCTCAGGTTGCAACAGCTGTGCTGGTGGATCCACTTACGACAGGTATCAGTAGAGACAAGCATGATTAATTGTTTTAAAAGGATATTATTAATTAATAATTTGATGTGTTTGGACATTCCATGGTTGGACTTAATTGCTTGACTGATCGGTCTTGCAAAGCATTTGTAGAATATTTACAATATTTGATATGCATTGCCAAACAGTATGGTGGTAAATCATATAGAGTATTGGCAATTGTTCTGACTTGGCAATCTTGACCAGAAAATGGCATTGCTTACTGTGATCTTTCACCATAAAAGGGTATTTGAGTCGTTGGTTAAAATAGCGGTCATGCAACATAGACACCTGTTTCCTATATAAGCTTAACTCATCATAATGGAACATAGGAGCTGTACTGTGGACAAATACTTATGTCAGTCTTTAAATGCTGCTCTACTTGAATAATAAATGTGTTGAGAATTGTTTTAATGACAAATCCTTACAAAATGTTAGTGTGACCTTGGCATTTAAATCAGAATATTTAACATGAATTAACATGAATCTGCAAAGCTATTAAATGTTTTGGTCATTTAATAAGCTTTGCTCAGAGAAAACTGTGTTTTATGCATGTGCCTTAAGTGTCATCCAAGAATCACCTGTGCAGTCTGCACAGTCTAATCAGTGACGACACTATCCACTTTTATAGAATTTTGTGTTTAAACGAAGTCTCTCCTAAACTAAATTCCAGTCTAGCCAGAAAGTGTCTTTCCTGATTAGCCAGTGCAGACTGTATATGCATTAAGCCTAGTATTCTTGGAGCGCGGCTTATAAACATATATGAATTAAGAGAAAGCCAAAAGAAGATGACACTTTATGCCCATGCATATAGCCCAGTTTTCCCAGAACTCATTTAATGAATGATTTCAGCATGGAGTTACCCAAACTGGCAGGAAGTGGGGGTGGAAGAAGTTCCGCAGGTCACTATGGAGACGGTGGCTCTGCCATACGACTGACTTGCACTGCCTGTGTGGTTGAAGGTCTCATCACCGTGGTGGGAGAAACGAGCGCTGGCGGGGGTGGTGGAGGTGCTGGTGGGGCTGTCTGGATGGATGGACAGGTGCTGCACGGTTGGGGCTCCATCTCGGCCAATGGAGGTGGTGCAGGCACAGAGAGTTGTAACACTTATTCGACTAGCCGTGGAGGTGGTGGAGGCGGTGGTAGGATCAGAACATGGGGCAGGGATGATGCCAGTAAGGTTCTTCTTCACCAGAGGTATGTCCAGGGTGGGTCAGGGTCAGCTGGCAATGGTGGAGTTGGAACGATATGGAGTTCGGGAGGAAATGCATGCAGCGGACATGGTACATATAACATCAGCACTCTGAAATGCGATTGCAACGCAAACTATCTTGGCTACGACTGTCAGTTTTATTGCCATAACGATGAATCCTGTAGCTCCAATGGCGTTTGTGATGCAGAAGGGTTCTGTGTATGCAATGCTGGATTCGTTGGTCTACAGTGTGCCAGCCAATGTCACAGGGCGACGACTTGCAGTGGAAATGGTCGGTGTTCGGGACTTGGTCAGTGTATTTGTGACCCATGCTACTCTGGGCCAGACTGCTCGGTGCTGTGTAGCGGAGCTGGAACATGTACGGCCAACAAGTGTGTCTGCGATGGCTGCCATCTTGGGAAGTACTGCGAGTCAGAATGTAATAACCGTGGAACCTGCGAGCTTTCGACAAATACATGTACATGCGCTGCCAACTGGGGTGATGCCAAGTGCACGAAAAAAGGCTGCCCAGGTTCTGACTTAAACTGCAATGGACATGGTGACTGTAATTCTGGAACCAGCACCTGCTTCTGTGACATTGGATGGAAAGGTGGGAATAATGATAAAAAATTAGTTTAACCTTTTCATTGCTTACTCTCTTAATTAAAGTTTGAAATCAGCCCAAAAGTATTTTCTTGGTGTTATTTAAATGCCAGAATAGCGTAAAATTATTGTTACTAATATTTTTTATGTATTAAACTTTAAATGGAGATCTTTTTTATATTAACTATAAAATTTTTGGAAAATTTGAAATCAATAGAACAGGTTTTCTTGTATTTAGAATAAAATTAAAAAAAATAATTTATAATAAAAGGTTTTAATTCATCTTCAACAGGTGCCGACTGCGGGGAGCCTGACTGCCCTGGCGAGCCGAACTGCAACAACAAAGGGGTGTGCAACATGCTGTACAACCCCCCGAGGTGCACAAACTGTCGCACAGGCTGGATGGGTCCAGCCTGCGACGATGTGTGTCTCCATGGAACACCCAACAGTGACGGTTCATTCTGCAACTGCACTACAAAGTGTCATCACGGTCTGGGATGTGACATCGAGTGTTCAGGAAATGGTGTTTGTAACACCGATGGCAGTGGAAGCTGCTATTGTGACCCTTTGATTGGATGGGACGGAACTTACTGCGAGATTCCAGGTAATGGCTTTCTTCTTGTGCCTTAATGCCAATTTTAGAATGTCAATATCTTCATCTCGCTCATTAAGTATATGTACCATGAAAATCTTCAGGGACAAAAAACTCTGATTCTCTATTTCTGATGTTTTTTCAAGGATTAGCTGTACGTTTTCAGTTATCTAAGTATATAAATATTTCATGAACATGTCCTTTCCTTGAAATCTATGTGAAATGTCAGGTATTTCTAGGCTAGCAGAAACAGCCATGATTCAGAAGGATTACGTTTAATTTGTACCAAATTTACCAATGCCCAAAAGTCAACCTGTTAAATAGAAGTTCTCTGAAATTGCAGGATGTCCAAGGCACCCAGTAACAAACGTTGAATGCAGCAAGCGTGGTGACTGCGACTCAGAGTCAATGACATGCGACTGCGATGCCGGATGGATGGGGGCTGCGTGCCACATTTCAGACTGTCCCGGAGAACCAAACTGCTACAACCGTGGTATATGCAGTGAAGCCACTAACCCTCCTCTGTGCAAGTCCTGTCAGACTGGATGGATGGGGCCTGCTTGTAATGATCCATGTACTAACGGTGTTCAGGAGCCCATGGACAGTGGTATGGCACTTTTTGTATGTAATTATTATACAGTTTAAATTTCTTTGAGCAATTTTTGTTTGAATAGTTGTGAATAAACAAAGCTGAAAAAGTCCACATTTCAGAGAAAGGCCTCCAAACAACCTTAGTTAAATAGAGAGTCTTATATCTTCCAAAGCTCCAGAATTCCCTGCTAGTTAAGGCCTGAAATTGGGATATTAATTAGTTTCTTTATTCTTGTCAGTTCACTGATTTGGAAAAATGATGAACATTTTGTCCTTGATTATTAGCTTACCTTAGCATGACATAAGAAAAATGTGATCCCCATGTCTTGAAGCCATTGTCATGCAGTTTGATGTGTACGGTTTGATGTGTAGGGTTTTTTGTGTACTGTAGAGGTGGGGTACGCAGATTTACGTATTTCTTCATCAGGTATTTGCAAGTGTGACTCTGGCTGGACAGGAGTGGGATGCAACTCAGAATGTTCAGAGCACGGCAAGATAGACCCATCAACAAACAAGTGCAAATGTACCTATGAATTTGGCTGGAAAGGAGAAGTGTGTAACATCCCAGGATGTCCTGGACTCTTTGGACTGGACTGTAGCGGCAGAGGTATGTGGAGCGCACCTAAAATCTTATCTTGTTACACTGTAAAACTTGTTTTTTTCCCTAATGCTGATTTGCTTTCATTTGTTTCAAGCTTATCTTATAATGAAAATGTGTTTTGTGCCCTAATAAACACCTTGAACTCAGTTGAACACTTCAGGGTTGTCATGACTCTTATTATGGCCGGCCAATGGAGGGATATAGAATTTGTGTTTTCCGTCTGTCTGTATGTCCGTCTAACATTAACCGCAATCCTGAAACGAAGAGACTTCCTTTAAACAAAAAAAAAACACCATAAAAACAGAAAGTGTTGCCTTTGATTACCCTGTGTGGACCGCTAATTTGAGAAATACTTTTTGCATATTCATTAAGCCCAATTTTCCCAGGCGAGGATCTTTTACTCGTACCATGTGTCCCACAGGTGGCTGTGATAGCACATCAGCAACTTGCACCTGCAACCCAGGCTGGCGTGATATCGGCTGTGAGATACCAGACTGCCCAGGGGAACCAGACTGTAACAACAGGGGCAATTGTATCCAAGCAAATACTGACACTCCATATTGCTGGTATGATTTATTATCTTTATGTGCCAGTTTTGAAACTATTCTTGTGCTGCAGTATCAAATTATTGTTGACATTTTAGATCATACTGATCACTGAGATCCATCAAGTAAGGTAAACATAATGTTTTTATTGAATAAGCAGAAACATTGGGACCACATATATGTTTAAAATAACAAAAGTTCAGATAAACAGTCTTCAAACAAAAATTGATCCTAAGCGGAAGTTTGTTTGTGTGTGTTAACATGTTTAAACACAATGGCTGCTTAGGCTTATATTGAAGACATATAAATTTAAGACATATTTTCATTAGCGTTTACATTTGTATATTCACATGTATCTGTATTTGGAAGGCATATTTTCATGAGCGTTTGTATTGAATGTATCTATATGTTGAAGACATAATTATATTTTCACAAATTCCTATAATAAAATCTTTTGGTCCATTGTGAATTGCAGGTGCAACCAGGGCTGGTTTGGGGATGCTTGTGAGGAAATCTGCATGAACGGACTTGTAGATCCACTGGGCAGCGACAACTGCGTGTGCCATCCAGGGTGGGTGGGAATCAACTGCAACGTGGAGTGCTCATACCATGGCAAAATTGTCAATGACAAGTGTCTGTGTGATGTAGGCTGGCGCGGCCCGTTCTGCGACATACCAGGCTGTCCGGGTGCCACAGAGGATTGCACGGGACACGGGACCTGCAATACGCAGACACACATCTGCTCATGCTACAATGGATGGACTGGGGAGACAGATTCCCGTGGCCACTTGGACCCTCTCCTGAATGCTTGTGATGTGCCGGACTGCCCAGGTAGCCCAGATTGCAACGCCCAAGGCACGTGTGATGCCAGCACCACCACACCACGGTGTGTGAACTGCGTGGCAGGCTGGATGGGAGCTGGATGTGAGGAAGTCTGCGATGCAGTACATGGTGTTCAGAGTCCAATGAACAGCGGAATCTGTGTCTGTGATAGCTGCTACACAGCAAAGGGATGCAACATGGAGTGTGATGGTCATGGCAAATGCACTGGCGGGGTGTGTAAGTGCGATGTGGGATGGAGGGGCAGCAAATGTGAGGTGCCTGGCTGCCCTGGAAACATGACTGACTGTACCCTGCATGGAGTCTGCAACACAGCCTTGCACCAGTGTACTTGTACACCAGGTAGGTTTATTAGTTACTTCATTAGTTATACCCTTCCTTACAAAGTATTACGGGAGGTATACTGGAACCAATATGGAGGTCTGTCTGTCTGTCTGAACGTTCCTCTGTCCGTTTGTCTGTCTGTAGGCATAAACCTGTCTGCATGCTTTCTCTTACACTTTGCAATATACAACATATATTTAATTTCAAACGTACAAGAATTGTTCCTTATGATACTAATTATGAATGTGCCATTTGTATTGCCCTTCATTAAAAATTAAAAAGTTATGCCCCAGTCTCAACTAAGAATGTTTGCAACATATTAATGGTTATGAAAGACCATTATAAACCAAAATATACATTCATGAAACTAAAACATTCAGATGTGCTATATTAAGTATGTAACATTGTATTTAAGCCCTTTACTGATCTTCATCAAATGATGACCCTGGGGTCATAACTTCATAACTGGCAACAACAAATTGGTCAAATTATTTATATAAACTTATGGTAGCTAAAAGCCTTTCCCACTGAAACCTTAAAGCTGAAAAATTTAAAATTTGATTTGTGACATTGTATTGTGATTCACTATACATTTTATTAAACACGTTCCGCTTGGGTCAAAACTGGCCATACCCCAGGGTGCAATTTTTTAATTGTTAGATCTGGCTACATATTTTAAGATATTATTATTTGGGGTATTGGTCACTGTGTGACAAGAAATATTAAATTATCTGGGCTTTTTTTCTTGATTTGGATAAAGGGCTTAGCTTTCCATTATGGGGCAATAGTAAATCGAGAAACCTGAGAAAAGGGACACAATTACCCAAGGTAAACTTTAAATTTGGGGAAATTGTTCCATTTCAAAGATATGCCTTGATGGGATGGTGCCTATATTAGTTGGGAAGAGGCCTATATAAGGCCCTGCTAAAAAGGTAAAAATGGTGTGATGGATTATTGTGATATTGCTTGGCTGTCTTCAATGTTTTTTTCCATGCTATATCAAACTACTGTGATCAGTTAAAATGAATATTTGTGTGACCATTGTATGCAGAAACAGATTTTAAGAACTTTAACTCTTTTTCGGTTTATTCTTTGTCTAAAACATTTACTTCATTAGCATCTAGGCGATTTAATATAAGCGAAACTGTGAAACTATTACTTGTTGTACACTAATTTATGTGTATTTTATGGGTCCTTTAAACTGCGAAATAAATTATCCAGGGAAATTTTTCAAATCTGAAGTTTCATAGCAGTCATTAAAAACAAATGAACAAATTTAAGATAAAAAAAAGATATAAAGAATCCACATACTTTCATTACATGAAAATCTAGATGTAAGGCACTAGAGAGTAAAAGAGCAATACATTGTATGTCTCTATAAACAGTTTCTATTTGCATGTATTGAGCCCCTAACAATGGCATGCTTCATGTTAAATTGTTGCTGATTATTATCTGTGGTGTAGCCTTTTTGTTACAGAATGTATTATTTAAATCATTCCGATTTTTCATTATTTTTTATCAGGATGGACTGGCGCTGACTGCAGCATTCCTGACTGTGGAGATGATTCTTGCTATTCAGAAGAGGACAGGGGACGTTGTGATGGATCAACCGGAATACCAAAATGTGTCTGCAACACAGAAAATGTAAGCATTATAAGGAACAAAAAGCATTTTTATTCAGTAACAAATGGGAAGATGATAACATTGTCTTGAATTTAACTTACAGTCTACTCATTTTAGAAATAATTGAAAGATGATAACCATTTCTTCAAAATGAAATAATACTTTATTCATTATAAATAATTGAATTCATTGATTGAAATATCAGTTTGCAGAGTAACCGTTTTATGTTACCACAAATGTTTCTACATCAAATGCACATAAATAATATAGAGAATATAATATGAATATTGAAGATGTAGTGCTTTTGGTGAAGCTAATAAGCAGACAGATGCAAAGCTGACCTCTATATTGTTGTATGTCATAATATTATAATTTTATCTTTAACATTTCTCACTTAATTTACTTTTGATCTCATTACAGTGTAATATACCCGGTAACCCACATCTTTCGGTTAAGCTCTGTTTTGTTAAATTAAATTTCTAAAACATCGAAATAAACAAATTTAATTAACTTCTGTTTATAAAAAGTTTTCAAAGTTTTCAGTATAAAGCTGAAATTTATGCAATAAATAATCGAAATATTTTATCTCACAGTTGTATGATATTCTATACATTTTTGTTCACGTATTTAAGAAGAACTAATATGATTTGTTGATATACCATCGATTTGGCTTCAATAAAAAGGCCAAAAATCTCCATCACTCTACAACTGATAGTAATCTTGGTCAATTAAGGGCTGGTTTGGAATGTACTGTGAGAAGAAGTGTGAGAACGGCACAGTGACAATGGCCCCGCCGACGGACGTGACGGGTGGGGAGTGTGAGTGTTTCACCTGCTACAATGGAGACCGGTGCCAACTGGAGTGCTCTGACAACGGTATCTGTAACAAAACATCGGGCCAGTGCCAGTGCTTCAGGGATCCAGGTGAGCTGGCCGCAAATATAATTGTAATATTAATGACAATTTAACTCATTCAAACTCAGAAGCAAATTAAAAATGGCTATGTGCAAACAGCATAAAACCAGAACAGCCTGCAAGTAACTGGCAGTCTGTTCAGTATTTATGCTGTTTGGTGCTCAACAGTATCTAAGGGTTGGAAATGAAGCCTTTAAAACTTGAAAACATTAAGAAAGCTCTTTAATTAAATTTAATATCCTATGGGACTACAAATGCGTCAAAATACGTTTCTAGGGTTTAAAGATGAGTGATACTTCACAGCTTCACTTCTTTACAGATGACACATTTTTTTTACACTTTACAAAAAGATAAGTCTTGTTACCTAGCAAAAATTAATAGATTAATTTTGTCTGTGCTCAGTCTGATACCATGTAGAATCATTGCTTACATTTAATACTTTTGATGAGAACTTTTGTCAAATTGTCTCCCTTTTAATTACTTAATTTTATTGCAAAACACATGTTTATTTAATTTAACTTAAGCAAGTGGTGTTCTATGATAAAAAAAGTATTTTAGGACGGTCAATTACGTACTTTTTGATGTTGCTGGTGTATTATAGATTTCAATATCACACATTTTTCTTTCTAACAGTGTCAAATTGTAATTGAAAAAAATAACTCACGTCATGTTTCAGGCAATGCGTACATTGAAAGTCTGTGCGAGACAGAAGGCTGCCCGGGACCTGACGGCAGATGTAACGGCCATGGCACCTGCGTAAAGATGACGTGTCTCTGTGACAACGGCTGGATGGGTGACGACTGTGGTCTGCCTCTGTGTCCAAACAACTGCAGCAGTAAGTCCCGCCTTTGTATAACCTCTAACCAAAAGGTCCTTTCCTAAATTAGATGAAAATTAACACCTTTTATCGCAACATTCCTAATAACCTACAGTTCATATTCAACTTACATGGAATTTTTTCCTCAGCTATTCATTTCAAGCATGTGACTATTGATATTTAAAACATTTTAAAGACATAACTTATGATTATAATCTTTAAATTATATGAATTGTGCAGTAAAATTTTGTAAACTTACGACGGTACTTTTTAATCACATTAAGTTATAAATGTGATTGGTAACAAGGACATGAACAAATGCAAAGGGTGCAACCTTGCAAGTCTAGTACCGTTGATATATGACATGTGTTTTTACACCAAATTATTTTTTTTCTGTATGAAGTTAAGGTATAAAAAGTCACAAACTACAGGGTCTTATAAAAACCCATTTAGATCACTACAGCGTATTTGATGCAGTTGTGTATTGCAGATAGCCATTACTATCTGCATGGGGTGCATCAGTACAATTTAAAATATGTATTGAAAAAAAAGGAACATCCCTATTATTTAAAGCAAATCTTTTAATAAATAAACAATTTTGAATCAAATGTAAGGCAATATACATGTTTGCACTGAGCAATTGTAGTTCCCTTATAGATTTTTAGTAATTTATGTAGTTATCGGCTTTTAGATAATGAGATTTAAGAAACTTTGGATTTTTCTGCCATGTGAATAAGAGTTGTCTTAAAAGTACATCCAAATTTTAGATAATACATTCATAAAGAAGTACAATGTATGTTACATGATATAAATACAAGTTTTATTATATCATTCAACACAATTTTTTTCAAATCAATAAGAGATGTACGCAAAGTTGTCAATGTAGTCTTGGTCATTAAATGGACAAGTTATAGTGTTTTGGCTGTATTTATTATACTGTTAATCTTATTATACTTAAGCAAACTGTTTTTTCAGATTATGAATTAAATATGAAAAAAATCAAACAGGTTTTATAAGTTCTTTGTTATGTCATGGACTAATTTAATGACTCATATGTATACCCTAACAATCAATTTAAGTCCCCAGAAGTGAACGGGGGACATCCCTAATGAACATGCAAGCGAAGTTACAAAGTTTTGGTAAAGGCCTATTAGCCTTAGACTTTCAATTCCTTTCAAGGAAAAATAAAGCATTATCCAACTTATTTGTTAGAAATATAATAATCTTGATTGTGTTTACATACTTTTTCTATGTTTTTTTTTAAAGAGAAACCATTTACCCATTTCAGATGAAGGCCAGTGTCTTTACAACACAGAGCTTGAGATGGCAGAGTGCCATTGTAATGCAAAGTGGATAGGGTCGGACTGTGCAATACCCTGTATGAATGGAACCAACATCGATGCACTTGGCACTTGCGTCTGTACGAACCCATGTAACACAGGTAATAGTCACATATTATAATGTGTTACCAAACTTTCTAATTTTAACAAAGCTGGAAAAACTTTAAAAATAATAGAGAAAATTTGTTACCATTTTGTAAAGGATTATAGCTGTAAATGTATGAGCTGTCAAATAACTGAATAAATTAATAAAATAAAACAGTTAAATAACTTTTTCTCTTTAATGCATATTTACTCTTGTAGTTATTTGGCTATTGTTTATTCTTGCATATGATCCATGCTTTTTGAAAACAGGGGTTTATGCATTTTCATAAAGTGCACAAGCTAATCTAGGACGGCACTTTCTGCAAACACTGGAGTTTTTTTTGCTAAGAAGAGAATTATTCAAATGTTTAATACAATGAAAGCATAAAGTGTTGTTCCTGAACAGCCTGTGCCAACTGCACAGGCTAATCTGAGACAACACTCAAAGCACATACATTAAACCCTGTTTTCACAGAGCGATGCTCATTTGTAATTGTTGCATAAGGTCTGTCCTGCGACGGCATTTGCTCTGGGCGAGGAGTCTGTGATAACAATGGTGGCTGCATCTGCAACTTCTTTGACCCTTGGAAGGGTGACCAATGCACGGAGGCGGGCTGTCCAGGCTGGCCCGACAACTGCATGAATCACGGATCGTGCAACTCTGCAACTGGCACATGCGTGTGTGATCAGGGCTGGAAGGGGGCCGCATGCCATATTCCCGAGTGTGATTGTCAGGTGAACGCTACCTGTGAGATGAGGCCAGGTGACTCGAAACCAAGATGCTACAATTGTGACCATCCATATATCGGGGACAAGTGTCAATACAGGTTAGAATTAAAAGTGCTTTGAGTGGTTGATTGTTTTTTAGTGAATAATAAAAGTTTTGTTCCTAGTTTTGTTATTGTAAGAAGCTTGCAACATATACATTTTGCTTAATAAACTGTTTATAGAATGTAACATATGTGTTCAAGGTCTTTATCAATATAGTCACTTACCAAGCCCTAGAACTGTGACCATCTTTTCAGAGGAATTATGCCCTCCTTTTGTACTAATAAAAGTCCTGTTTAAATGTGCAAGTTGAAATTCAGGCATAAGTATGCAATAATTTGATTTGAAAAATACATCTATATTTCAGGTGTGAAAACGGTGTTGAGAACGCTACAACATTTGAGTGCATGTGTGAGAGCTGCTACAGCGGAGCCTCCTGTGATGCCATGTGTAACAACCAGGGCTCATGTGAGAACAGCACAGGCACCTGCAACTGTGGCTTTGCAGGCTACCGGGGAGAGTTCTGCGAGAGGAAAGAATGCCCAGGCTGGGGAGTCTCGTGCACCAATCACGGCACGTGTAATCCTGGAACAGGAAAATGCGCCTGTAACACTGGCTGGATAGGAACGGGATGCCAGACCGCCAAGTGTGAGAACGACTGCAGCAGCCAAGGGACTTGCCTCCCCCTTGAACCCCCCAACACGCCAAGATGTAACTGCACTGGAAACTATTTCGGCTTAGACTGCGGCAAATTGTGCGGGCGTGGTACCTTGATCAAACCTGATCTAGCGGACCTGTCCACCTGGTATTGTACATGCGACAGTTGCTTCACAGGGGAGCTGTGTGATGTGGAGTGTTCGGGTCGTGGAAGCTGCAATAGCGCGGGTATGTGTGACTGCGGGACGGCTGGATGGAGGGGAGACAACTGCGAGAAAGCGGGCTGTCCTGGCAAAGATGGTGTAGACTGCACGGGACATGGAAGCTGTATCACTGCCTCAGCTGCAGACATAGGTATAGTATACGTTATTTGAGTAAGTAATGATTTAGTTAAGAATGGGACACTCACCCTTCTTTCTTTTTGGAGAAAAAATCGGTATTAAACAAAATTCAAACTGTGACAGTCTGTACCAGAACTCATAACTCTAAACAGAAAATTAATTGTAACATATTACCATATGACTGAAGAATGAAACCAATGTTGTAGGAACCTGTACCTGTGACACCTACTGGGTGGGAGAAGGTTGCTGGACCGCCGAGTGTCTCAACAACTGCTCAAGGCGAGGAATCTGTAATGAAACCGTGGATGTACCGTTCTGTAGCCAGTGTGAACAGGGCTGGATGGGACCTGACTGTAGCACACCTTGCTATGGCATACAACAACCCATGGACAGCGGTATGTTATATATGGCTGGACACACTATGAATGGATAAATAGTCGTATACACTGTCTTGAGACAGCTCTTGTTCAGTCATATCGTCTACCAAAAAGAGGAATGTTAATGTTCGCATTAACATTTTGAAAGTGCCTATACATTTTATTTAGATTTATTAACACATTACATGTCATGATTGTATATTCCTCAATGACACACAAATTACACATTCCACATCATTAAAGGTTACAAATAATATGTGAAACCACGATTATAAGCGTTAAGTTACAAAGATAAACAGAAAACAGTTAAAAAATAATTGTTGTTCCGATAATGTTTTATAAAATGCACATTCAATTATATCAAGACCATGCATTCTTATCTTATTATAATAATAAGGTGCCAAACTGTTGTCCCTAATTATTGGATGAAGTGTCACTAGCCCCCTGTTATGAGCTGATGAAAATCCATAGCTGATAATTGGCATATTTCCTTCTGTAATTAGAGATAATTTTGGAATCTGAAACAAAGCAATGTTCTGCTACAGCTATTTGGTATCTGGATTAGTCTGTTATACTAAGGGATTTGATACATTAAATGTATAGGGAACAAGCAAATTCATTGATTTGATATTCCTGGCCAATTTCAAAATTTTGTGACAGATAAACGGATGGTTTGACAGATACACAGACAGAATGACAGACACACGGATTACACCAAATCTATATCCCCCCGCCTTTGGCGGATAAAAATGGGACCAGACGATCTGTTCAGTTTTCAGAAGTTTTATAGAGTTTTTGAGGGACTATACTGTATTGGGATTTTCTTGATAAGAAAATATGTGCAAACAGCTCCTCAATTATTATTAATTAGAGCAATTTAATCCTATGGCTTACATCATGTCTTCTTGTGCTCCCCATTCAATATTTTGGGCTCTATTAATTGACGAAATGTTTATCAGTAGGTAAGTCTGTCGATCTCTTGTTAATAGCCCCGTCACACCGGACTGGTGTCCTTACGGCGACCTAAGACTGTATTTCTGGAAATTTCTGATTGTCGTAGTAAGGACGCCAAGGACAAAATGCTGTTTTTTTGCCTTCCTGTCATCCTGTCATACCAGCGTCCTAGTTTATGGCGTTCTTCTCGTCCTTAATACGTCCTTAAAGACGCACTGGGATCGCAGTAGGAACGCCATAGTCGTAGTAGGGTTGCAAAAGACGCCGTAAGGACACAATGAAGTCGCAGTAAGGACGTCATAGTCGTTCTGAGGACGCAATAGACGTACACAGGACGTACTAAAGTCGCAATAAGGTCACCGTACGGTTGCCTTGCAGTCAATTATCAATTTCTGTGGGTTTGAGCGGTGATCACAGGACGTCCATGGCGTCCTTACAGAACGCCGAAGAAACGCCAGACTTCGGTGACTACTTTGAGCATGTTCAAAGTGGTCGCCATGGGCTTGCGTCCTGAGCAATTTTCGGCGCCTTCACTGCGACCTTACTGCGTTCCTCCGGTGTCTATGGCGTCCTCACTGCGACCTGGGTCCCCGTAAGGACGAAGTAAGGACGCCAGTCCGGTTTGACGGGGATATAAATGTCAATGGATGCAGACTTGTCTTGGCCTAGTAAAATAATCACCCAAATCGCCACATTAACTGTATAATGACATCATTTGAATTATTAAAAATTTGTTAAAAAGGGTCTCTTTATCTTAATAAAGGTTGAACACCTGCTTTACAAAATGTTCTTTCTTTGCAGGCATTTGTGTGTGCGATAATGAATGCAAGAGCTTTGCTGACATTAATGACACAATATTCTTGCATTGCAGGCATCTGTGTGTGCAATAGTAAATGCCAAAGCCTTGCTGACAACTGTCTGTCAACATGCAGTGGTCATGGTACGTGCGATAATAAGACAGACACGTGTTCATGCCACGACGGGTCAGGGGTCAACGTCTATGGCTATTGGGGAGCCTTGTGTCAGACCAAGTCTTGTCCTGGCGTAGAAAACGTCTGCAGTGGACGTGGATTGTGTATTGGTGGATCTTGTACATGCAAAGCGGTAAGAAGCTAAAGGCAGCCTTGTGTGTTAACTTTAAGGCCCCATTTTTGGCCTGTTTGAAAACCATTAGCATGGGCTCACTTTTTATGTTCCACACCACTATAGTGGGGGACATATTGTTTTTGCCCTGTCTGTTGGTTGGTCTGTTGGTCTGTTGGTTGGTTTGTTTGCCCAAACTTTAACATTTTGCCATAACTTTTGCAATATTGAAGATAGCAACTTAATATTTACCATGCATGTGTATCTCATGGAGCTGCACATTTTGAGTGGTGAAAGGTCAAGGTCATCCTTCAAGGTCAAATGTCAAAAAAAATAATTTCAAAGCGGCGCAGAAGGGGACATAGTGTTTCTGACAAACACATTTCTTGCTTCATATTGCAATCAAGTCTGCAAAAATTGAATGCTAAAAATGTTTGAGGCTTTAAATGAAATAATTATGTGAAATTGGAAACATATAAACTGACTTAGCAAGTCATCATTCAATACAGTTACAAATGTATATGAATTAAATAAATTTACGACTTCAGCCAGTTTTTTTTTTAAACCAGGCTGAAGAAACTTTTAAGAGAAATCATAACAAGATAGCTAATGTAAATTAAATTTGATTTAATTGTTATTGACTTACACATGTTTTAATTTTTTTTTTAATTAGGGTCTAAAATAGCAGTCAAAATATTACTAAAAACTGTTATATTTAATGTTGTACAATTGTTTTCATTTAATTGTCAAGTCACTGTGGACTCGTATTTAGGATGTTTGCACCATAACTGAACATTTTGCTGAATATCTGATATTTTACAGACTTTGTTCAGGTATCCTAATGAAATAATAACAAGGCTGTTTGTTACTGTTAAATATGTTTGCACTGAGTGAAGCTTACTGCTTTGTAGGTACATTTTCATTCTTTTTATATGGCAATTTTTTAAGCACTCCTACTTATTTTTAGGGCTGGACTCTAAACGACACCTACTGTCACGTGGCAGACTGTCCTGGCACACCTGACTGTTCCGGTAACGGTGATTGCATCCCAGTGGTGATCTTCCCCCGCTGCCAGTGCCATGAGGGATGGATGGGGCTGGAGTGCCAGTACAAGTGTGTGCATGGACAGCCTAACGCCAACTTGAGTGTGTCTGTGACCCGTGCTACACTGGTGGTGCCTGTGACCAAGTCTGTTATGGCCAAGGATCCTGTGTTAATAACACATGCAGTTTGTTTTGACAAGTTTCTGGGGTGAGAGTTTATGTAGTACAGTAATTCATTAGATGTTTGTTGAGTTGTACAATTACTTTGGGATGATTGTTTATCAATCCATTTTCATCCTATTGCCTGTTTTAGTAGATAATGTTGTTTCTTTTGAGTAAAATTATTCCTTGTCATTAAACTTGATTAAAAGGATTATGGCAATGAAAAACTGAATTCCTACTGCAATGACAATTATGCAGGCAAAAACAACGAGGCCCCATATTATAAATAGCCTTTCGTTTCATAAAGCATAAACTTTTTTCTTATTTTATCGACTTTGTAAATGTCAACCATATTTATTCAGTCAGCAATGTTATCCAATAATCAGAATTTGCATATAATATATATTATTACAGGTTAAGCAGTAAGAGTGTACTAACAAACAAATTGTATTTGTTTGTAATTTTCTGAAGCACATGTTTTAATGTTTGTAATTGTATTTGGGTCAAAATCAACAAACAATTTCTCTGGAGGTAAATTTTAAACTTTTGGTAACGAAACACAGGTTGGTCTATAGGTTGAGTGATCAATTTTGTTGTCAATTTTGTTTAAAACATTTGGTTACTCACAACAGTATCTATTTGGATAGCAAAGCATTGTTGATGTTTAACAATAATAGTTTTTGGAGATGAAAGACAAAGTCATCAACCCTTTCTCTGCTCATAAGCAAAGTGAAAATGGCTATATGCATCCTGCATAAAACCAGAACTTATCAGTACCTTAGGGTTGAAAATGGCTGTATGCATCCTGCATAAAACCAGAACTTATCAGTACCTTAGGGTTGAAAATGAGGATTTAAAATCTTGAATCCATTAAGAAAGGTCTTTGAATTTATTCGATTTTCTCAAGGACTACAAACAGGTCAAAATGTGTAAAAATAGTTTTTGAGGATAGAAAACTTAAAGTCCATGATTCCATGTACAGGTGCGTTCTGTGACGTGCGTGGCTGCCTGGGTGAGGGGTCCAGCTGCTCAGGTCATGGGTACTGTGACCTCGCCAAACAGACGTGCAGCTGTGATACAAACTGGAAAGGAGACGGCTGCAACATTTGGGACTGTCCTGGGGACCCAGACTGCTCCGGAGAGGGGTAACCTTTATTTCATATCAATTTTTGGAATTTTGACTCAATTGATATCTGGTCATGTAAACCATATAACAATCTACACAGCTCAAAGATGGGTATCTTTTATTTTAAATAAATGTAAATTTAACAACTCAATTGATATTTAAATACAATCTGATCATGAAAACGACATAAAAGTTTAGACTTTTAAGAAGGGTAAATGATGTAAATTGAAACAATCATAGTTCGTAAATACATGTGGTGATTAAAAAACTAATCATGTTATTTAAAATCAATTATAAACATTAGGATTACTCTTATGGATTGCGAACTGTCTTTGTATCGAGTACATGAATAATTAAAATTATGATTAAAAAAAAAAAAAATGTGGTTAAGAATTTATTCATGCTCCATGGATTTTTTCATCCATTAATATTCATGATGACTAATTGAATATTCATGGTGACTAACAATAATAAACACTCCATATCTGATTCTCAATTTATCTTGTTAAATAAAACACAAATGGTAGTAACCTACATTTAGTTGATCAGTAATGTGGAGTGGTGGATATTATGTCCGCCTTGCGAATAAGTTTGATAAAATTGTTGGAGTGTTGGTTAGATCTCCCCAAAAGACACCAAGTACTGGTTCTACCCAGGAACGGACTTGAGAGTGTTTCAATAAGCATTTGGCTTTTATGCAATCAAGCTAAAATAAATAGGTTAACTAACTGCAAACATATAACTCTCTTCATCACTATAATTCTGCTCAGGTGCATGCGATGGAGCCCTATACTGGCCCCCGCGCTGTGTGAACTGCCTCCTGTCCATGGGCACAATCCTGCCAGTTTGACTGCATACATGGCAAGGAGACCCCCGCCTTCTCAACGATCTGTGAATGCGATCCATGCTACTTCTGGCTCAGACTGTAACACGGAATGCAGTACTAACGGCCAGTGGTGGCTTCCTATGAGAATAGCACCAGATATTGTCAGTGGCAATGAGGGTTTCAAGGGCACACACTGTCAACAATATGACTGTCCAGGTAGGCGAAAGTGTACTAGAATATCGCTAGATACTGTTATGAAGCCTATTTCAAGCGCAAAGTTTATTGAATAATCTTTACGTACAGTTATCAACCCTATGTTAAGCGCAAAGTTTACTAGAATAATCTTGATGTAAAGATATCAATCCTGTTTCACATGCAATAATGAAATGAGCACCAAATTTTTCGGGGTTTGAAATTCTACATGCCTGCTCTTTATGCCCAGTGAAACAAGTGCCATCAGGCAAGCTCGATTCATGGAATGCTTGTCCTTTATTGGAAGAGCATTTTCCTTGTGAAAATAGTAAAATGCCATACACAAATATAATTAAAAATGTGAACTTGATAGAAATTGTGTCTTTGTTTTTAAATTAAAACATTTTTTAAATTAAAAACATAAATAATTATTAGGGAATTACTTTGAAAAGCCTTGGATTTTGGTAAAAAGATTTGGAATTTGTTTGAAAGGCATGTTAACTGTCTGCATTGTTTGAGGCAAAATGTGAAGGCAAAAGCTTACTTAAAACTGAAATAATTTGGAGCTGTAACTTGTGAATGTCTTTTGAAACTTTATTTTATTCAAATTGAGTTTACCTTGAAAATAATTCAAGATTGTCTCAAAAGGCTTAAAATTCACTCATCTAACATAACTTTACCCTTTACTGCCCAGAATCAAAGTGAAAATGGCTATATGCAACCAGCATAACACCAGAACAGGTTTTATGCTGTGGCTTCTCATCAATATCTTTCAGGGGTTGGAAATGAAGGCTTTAAAACTTGAATCTATAAGAAAGGTCTTAAATTTAATTTCATTTTATAAGAAACTACAAATACATCAAAGTGCATATCTCAGTGATAAGGGATAACTTTAAGTTTAAACTTAACCATTTCAGGTGAACCAGATTGTACCAGTTCCCGCCCATGGCACATGTACCCGTGTGGATGGAAGGTCAGTCTGTCTGTGCGAGGGAGGCTTCACTGGGGATAACTGCTCGGAACTCGTTTGTCCTGGCCATGTCGGCACTTCATATTGCAATCTGAATGGTAATTATCAGGACTTTTTGAAAATGTGTGTGATTCCTAGACTTTAGTAGTTTTAATACACTCTTTAGAAATACTGTGCATTGAATTGTATTTTGTTTGATTTTGCAGTTTTGGACTTTTGTAATTTAGATGCCTTTAGATCATTTGCATGTCTGTGAATATTTTGTATTGACAAATCAAGTCTAAATCTCACTGTACTGTATGACAACAAATGTAAACGCAGCTGTTGCCAAACATGGTTTGTGTGACGTGTGGTAACCTAGCATAAGAAAACAATGTCGAATTTACTCTGAAAATCAAAAGTGACATCTTTATTATACCATTAACAAACGAAGATTGGGAGGGAGTACATTGCAGTCACTATGGCATTTGGTTTGTCAGTAAGTCCACATAAATTTCATTAGCTTGTGGAGCTAAATACCTCCAGATTTCTCAGCGATTAAATTATAACTTAAAAAATGGCACAAAACAATATAATGCATATGCACAACACTTTTTCATCTCCAAACAACAAAGTATTTGCCCTTGAACATAAATGACAAAGATCCAAACTTACGTGTTTCTCATAAAATATTCTTGTCTCCAGGTGACTGCCTTCTTAAGGACACAGCAGCTGCACCAGCCTGCGTGTGTCACCATGGATTCACAGGCCTGGCATGCGACAGGTGCACGCCAAACTTTGTTGGAAGCAAGTGCGAACGCTGCCAAGATGACTACATTGGCTACAACACCACCTGTGAGACACTTTGCAGGAACGGATACGCTACAGTTTATGGTACAGATGCACTCTTGTTTTGCCATTTTTAGGTGCAAGGTAGTTAAATGTCTCTATAAACATAATATGTTGTCAAAATATTTGTACACTTTCAAAGGGCTTGTAAAAATTTAACTCTCCGTTCCTCTAGCAGCCTGTTCTCCTGGCCAGAATGGTAAAGTTATGTAATTGGTAATTTCTTCTGTTACAGGGAACAAATAAGCAAATACCTAAGAAACATTAACATAAAGGAGATTGATGTTAAGTGGAAAACAACATTGAAATTTATGAAACTATGGAAGTATTTCCCTGTCAGTATGAATTCATATACAATTGTATGTAAGTCTAACATCTGCTGGCAGACCAAGTACCCTTGTCCTTTAATAGCTCCACTAATTGGTAATTAATAGATTTGTAAACAGTTATGTTTGTTGCAAACAAGTATATTAGTGTACAGATATTATGCACATCAGTTTGTAAAGATGTCGCAACACTAATGTTCATGTATTAAGTTAATTTTATTAATGAAATTAATAATCTATTATATGCAATGTTCATAAGGATTAATGGAAAATGCAATTCAATGGAAATGCAATCAATTTGCATCTTGTTAGTTTGAGGACAAGTTAATTTACTTACGAAGCTAAGTTGGTAGTTTGTGGCAAGGTGCTTCTTAAAAGTACTCAAGGCATACCCCCGTTTACTTTGTAGTATACTTAAAAGTACTTGGGGTACTTTTAAGTAGTGCCTGAGCAAACAATGACAAATTGAGCCTTTCTAAACCTCTTCAAATGTAACATTTTGTTATTCAGGCGGGACGAATGTGAGTGTTATGACAACCATGTTAATGGCCACTGGATTGAGCCCTCGCAGGGCTGTGTCACCTGCCTGCAGGGGTGGGCCCTGCCGTACTGCACTGAATGTGCTGCGAGTAAGTGCTCTACTCATCATCACTGTTATTTGAGATTTCATATGGGAAAACTTGGCTTAATGCATGTGGGTTAAGTGTTGTCCCACAGGCTTATCAAGGACAAAACTTTCAGCGTGTATGGTATTTTTGCAATTAAAGGAAATCTCTTAATAGTGAAAATCCTTAGTAGGCGATAAGTGTTGTCTCAGATTTGCCGGTGCAGACTTAACATGCTAATCTGGGACGACCCTTTCTGTATGTAGTTATGCATTTTTGTTATCAGCTATTTTAAAGGCCATCGTTCTGTTCTTGTTTTGCACTTTATCAATACTAAACCATTATAAGAGCGTATTACATATCTTCATTTAAGGAAAAACCATAATGAATAATTTGTTTATCTAATTACTAAATAAAAACCAAAATAAATAATAAATTTGTATACTGAATGAAAATCATGTATTTTATTGTATCCCTATTTTGTGTTTCGAAACATAATGAAATCCTGTGTCCATTCCAGACTGGGTTGGACCAAACTGTGACATCCTCTGCTACGACAATCAAGGCTACTTCCTGGATGACAAGAATGGTACAGTGAAAACCAAACCAATCACCCCTGTGTTCAAGTGTGTGGAACATGTTGGAGACGACCTTTACAAGGCGTGGTTCGGATACGTCAACAATAACCCTAACTATGTGGACATTATGCAAGCTGAGAATGCATTCTACTTTGGAGACTCCATCAGAACAAGTCTGGGCAGTCCACCAACCCAATTCTTACCGGGCACAGTGAACTATGCAGTTGTGATTGGGTAAGTTATTGTGTTAGAATTTGGGTAAATTGGTGAGATTGAAATGTAATTGATCAATGGCATCGCTTTCGAAAAGTTTCTGCAGCATGCAAATGTTTGAATTAATTCTACAAAAATAAAAGTATAAATATATTATACAGAATATAAAAAAAGGAGAGAAATATTTAAGATAATTTGCACATCAACATATTTTGCACTTACTTAATAGACTATATGTTGATAAGTACCTGTGTTATCGGCTTAATTTTCATTCTGTTTATTCTATTAGCGAAAACTAAACCATATGTTCACATTTATGTTCACAGACCTCAAACACTGGATGAGCTGAGACAGATCACATGGCAGGTCTACTCTCTCGCAGTCTCTAACATCCCGGCTGTGGCTGAGATCAACACTGCTGAGGCCTGCGCAACACCACCCGCCTTGGTGAGTATCCAACCTCCTCCATCACTTCCTTCAATGTTCATAAGTCAGATCCCCTCTGTTGGAGCGTTCTTAACCCTTTGCATGCTGGGAAATTTGTCCACGTTCTGTGGCGTCTCATCTGGATCCAAACTGTTTGCAAAGGCCTTCAAAATTCGGTTCCAGCACTGAAAGAGTTAAGATCTCTTCAAAATATCAAGTGCTGGCTCTAAACAGGAAACAGACTCATGAGCATTTGAATATACCTTAGGCTTTCTGTGCAATCAAGCTAAATAAATAGGTTTACACTTCCTTTGGATCCAAAAGATGGGGGAGTTTTCTTTATATCAGGCTATAGTAAAACCTTGTGATTACTCTAGAAGACACAGTATTCGGCAAAATATTGCGGGCCCAGAATATTGTTAATATGGTAACAAAAGATGTTTTTGTTTGTTGAACAACATATCTGCCAAATGGTATGGAAGTTCTCTGTATATGGCAGAGGTGAAAAAATTGTTTCCACTACTTGCTCAAAACTATTTAGTACCTTTTAGGTTTTTTATCCCCCGCCATAGGCGGAGGGATATTGTTTTGGCGTTGTCCGTTCTTCCGTCCGGCACTTTTGTGTCCGTAGCCATATCTTGTAAGTGCTTTGGCAGATTTCATTGAAACTTGTAATGAGTATATATATGGATAAGAGGATGATGCACGCTAAATGGCATTGTACACCATCGAATTATAACGGAGTTAAGGCGCTTTGTATTTTGAAAAATGCTTTTTGTGTGTGTCCAGAGCCATATCTTGTGTCCAGAAGTATAATGGCGGGTGATATCAATTAAACGAATTTGCTTGTTTTATTATCATTTACAATGCGTTTACAGAGAAAATAAATTGAAATTCAAATGCCCTTACCAGGATTTGAACAAGTAATACATGTGTATTTGACTCTGAAGTTTGACAAACATCCCTTATCTGCTGACCTTTTGATATGATTCACTTCTCCAGAGCCCACTGCCGGTACCAACAGGTGGCTGTACATGTCACCATGGCTACCATGGTCCTTCCTGCCAGCAACAATGTCCAGGAGGCAGTTCCAACCCCTGCTATGGAAGGGAGTGTGCGACAAGGTGACAGGAACCTGTACATGCATAGAGGGGGCCAATCAGTCTGTGAGCTGCAGGACATGTGTCAGTGGTTGGTTCGGAGACGACTGCTCCTTTGTGTACACAAGCACAGGCAGTAAGTTAATGAATATTGTATTTTTCTAAACCCTTTTCCACTCAGAAGCAAAGTGAAAATGGCTGTATGCAACCAGCTTTAAACCAGAACAGCCTGCGACAAACTCACAGTCTGTTTGAGTTTAATGCTGTTTGCTGCTCATCAGTATCAGGGTTGAAAATGAAGGCTTTACAAATTGAATGTATTAAGGATGGTCCTAAATTTAATTTGTTTTACCAGGTGGCTACAGAAGTATCAAGGTGCTTATCTGAGCGGTAAAGGGTGAAGGAAAAAGATTAAGATTTGTATATTCTTTGGCTCAAAATGTGTAACATATCAGTTGATTTAATTTCTTTTTTGCATGTGTTCAAAAACAATTAAATGCCAGAGTACTGTTTCACCAGATAATACGCAAGGTGGAGTTGAAAGCGCGTCAGAAGAGTCGCAAGAAGCATGAACGTAAACTCAACAAGATGTACCAGATGGCAATGACCAACACAGCTGCCTCCAACAGGTTTGAGTCTGCAAACTAACAAACACAATATTAACCCTTTACCACTGATACGTATTTTCACTCATTTATAGTCCCTTAGAAAGTTATTTTTAATTAAAAACCTTTCTTACTAGATTCAAGTTTTTAAGGCTTCATCTCCAATTCTTAGATACTGATGAGCAGCAAACAGCATAAAACCTGAACAGACTGCGAGTTACTCGCAGGTTGTTCTGGTTTTATGCTGTTTGCACATAGCCATTTTCACTTTGCTTCTGAGTGGGAAAGGGTTAAGTACTGGTTCTTCTTCCCAGGATTCGTCTCTCTCCAGGGCCTGTATAATCCAATTGCTTTTGATGACTTAAACTGAAATAATTAGAATTGAAATAAATTCCGATTTCAACAAATGCCAATTCCACCACAATCAAGTTGTTTTTAATAGTTACGATGTGATATTGAAGCTTGTGATGTTTATGACAAAATCTTCCCACCCAAACAATTCAGAACAATAATTGAAATGTTTTATGTTCAAGTTAGAAATAAGTTAAGATTCATTAGATAATATAAACTATCAATTTTATGAATTTCTAATTTGTTTTCTCATTTTATCAGAATCCTAGCTCAACACAAAGACCTCACAAATATCCTGGAGGGTGCAACCTTGCGAGATGTGGTAAGCAAAATACTAACCTTAACTTCACTTAACAAGGGGCAACAACTCATGTTAATCAATTTTAAACTGAATGATTTGAGTCACATCTTGTTTTATTCCAATATTTAAATCTGACTATTATAAGCAAATTCAAAAGAAACAAATAATTGTAATGCAATATACTAAATATTCACCAAAAATTGTATACTGAGAGTTGTTTCCCTTCATTGTATATACTCTTCACAATATATAAGTTATACATGTACTCAGTTGTAGTAGTTTTACGTTGGGTTAATATTATGTAATCAGTTGAAATAACAATATTTTCTGGAAAATAACAGTCAATTGTTTTTGTGTGCATGTATATTTAATTAAATT